>NC_053022.1:378631316-378925107 GCF_003073215.2 Triticum urartu | reverse complement strand
CCTTATATCATGATAAATGTTTATTATTCATGCTAGAATTGTATTAACCGGAAACATAATACACGTGTGAATACATAGACAAACAGAGTGTCACTAGTATGCCTCTACTAGACTAGCTTGTTAATCAAAGATGGTTATGTTTCCTAACCATGGACAAAGAGTTGTTATTTGATTAACAGGATCACATCATTAGGTGAATGATCTGATTGACATGACCCATTCCATTAGCTTAGCACCCGATCGTTTAGTATGTTGCTATTGCTTTCTTCATGACTTATACATGTTCCTATGACTATGAGATTATGCAACTCCCGTTTGCCAAAGGAACACTTTGTGTGCTACCAAACGTCACAACGTAACTGGGTGATTATAAAGGAGCTCTATAGGTGTCTCCAAAGGTAGATGTTGGGTTGGCATATTTCGAGATTAGGATTTGTCACTCCAATTGTCGGAGAGGTATCTCTGGGCCCTCTCGGTAATGCACATCACATAAGCCTTGCAAGCATTGCAACTAATGAGTTAGTTGTGAGATGATGTATTACGGAACGAGTAAAGAGACTTGCCGGTAACGAGATTGAACTAGGTATTGAGATACCGACAATCGAATCTCGGGCAAGTAACATACTGATGACAAAGGGAACAACGTATGTTGTTATGCGGTCTGACAGATAAAGATCTTCGTAGAATATGTAGGAGCCAATATGGGCATCCAGGTCCCGCTATTGGTTATTGACCGAAGACGTGTCTCGGTCATGTCTACATTGTTCTCGAACCGTAGGGTCCGCACGCTTAAGGTTTGGATGACAGTTATATAATGAGTTTATGAATTTTGATGTACCGAAGGAGTTCGGAATCCCGGATGAGATTGAGGACATGACGAGGAGTCTCGAAATGGTCGAGACGTAAAGATCGATATATTGGACGACTATATTCGGACATCGGAAAGGTTCCGAGTGGTTCGGGTATTTTTCAGAGTACCGGGGAGTTACGGGAATACGGGAGAGAAGTATTGGGCCTTATTGGGCCATACGGGAAAGAGAGAGGGGCTGCCTAGGGCAGGCCGCGCCCCCCAAGGCCTAGTCCGAATTGGACTAGGGGGAGGGGCTGCGCCCCCTCCTTCCTTCCCTTCTCCCTTCCCCTTCCTTGTCTCCTACTCGTACTACATGGAAGGACTCCTAGTTGGACTAGAAAAAAGGGAATCCTACTCCCGGTGGGAGTAGGACTCCCCTAGGGCGCGCCATAGAGAGGGCCGGCCCTCCCCTCCTCCACTCCTTTATATACGGGGGCAGGGGGCACCCCATACACACACAA
Source organism: Triticum urartu (assembly GCF_003073215.2). NCBI lineage: Eukaryota > Viridiplantae > Streptophyta > Magnoliopsida > Poales > Poaceae > Triticum > Triticum urartu. Next base: position 378,923,796 of record NC_053022.1, on the reverse strand, counting down.
GTTGATCTTCATGATCGTTCCTTAGCCGTGTGCGGTGCCCCCCTCCACCATATTCCACCTCGGTCATATTGTAGCGGTGCTTAGGCGAAGCCCTGCGACGGTAGAACATTAAGATCGTCACCACACCGTCGTGCTGACGGAACTCCTCCCCGACGCTATGCTGGATCGGAGCCCGGGGATCATCATCGAGCTGAACGTGTGCCAAGAACTCGGAGGTGCCGGAGTAACGGTGCTTGGATCGGTCGGATCGTGAAGACGTACGACTATATCAACCACGTTGTGCTAACGTTTCTGTTGTCGATCTACAAGGGTACGTAGATCACACTCTCCCCTCTCGTTGTTATGCATCACCATGATCTTGCGTGTGCGTAGGAATTTTTTTGAAATTACTACGAAACCCAACAGTGGCATCCGAGCCTAGGTTTTATATGTTGATGTTATATGCACGAGTAGAACACAAGTGAGTTGTGGGCGATATAAGTCATACTGCTTACCAGCATGTCATACTTTGGTTCGGCGGTATTGTTGGACGAAGCGGCCCAGACCGACATTACGCGTACGCTTACGCGAGACCGGTTCTCCCGACGTGCTTTGCACATAGGTGGCTTGCGGGTGATAGTTTCTCCAACTTTAGTTGAACCGAGTGTGGCTATGCCCGGTCCTTGCGAAGGTTAAAACAGCACCAACTTGACAAACTATCGTTGTGGTTTTGATGCGTAGGTAAGATTGGTTCTTGCTTAAGCCCATAGCAGCCACATAAAACTTGCAACAACAAAGTAGAGGATGTCTAACTTGTTTTTGCAGGGCATGTTGTGATGTGATATGGTCAAGACATGATACTAAATTTTATTGTATGAGATGATCATGTTTTGTAACCGAGTTATCGGCAACTGGCAGGAGCCATATGGTTGTCGCTTTATTGTATGCAATGCAATCGCGTTGTAATGCTTTACTTTATCACTAAGCGGTAGCGATAGTCGTGGAAGCATAAGATTGGCGAGACGACAATGATGCTACGATGGAGATCAAGGTGTCGCGCCAGTGACGATGGTGATCACGACGGTGCTTCGAAGATGGAGATCACAAGCACAAGATGATGATGGCCATATCATATCACTTATATTGATTGCATGTGATGTTTATCTTTTATGCATCTTATCTTGCTTTGATTGACGGTAGCATTATAAGATGATCTCTCACTAATTATCAAGAAGTGTTCTCCCTGAGTATGCACCGTTGCCAAAGGTCTTCGTGCTGAGACACCACGTGATGATTGGGTGTGATAGGCTCTACGTTCAAATACAACGGGTGCAAAACAGTTGCACACGCGGAATACTCAGGTTATACTTGACGAGCCAAGCATATACAGATATGGCCTCGGAACACGGAGACCGAAAGGTCGAGCATGAATCATATAGTAGATATGATCAACATAGTGATGTTCACCAATGAAACTGCTCCATCTCACGTGATGATCGGACATGGTTTAGTTGATTTGGATCACGTGATCACTTAGAGGATTAGAGGGATGTCTATCTAAGTGGGAGTTCTTAAGTAATATGATTAAATTGAACTTAAATTTATCATGAACTTAGTCTCGGTAGTATTTTGCAAATCATGTTGTAGATCAATAGCTCGCATTGTTGCTTCGCTGTGTTTATTTTGATGTGTTCCTAGAGAAAAATTGTGTTGAAAGATGTTAGTAGCAACGATGCGGATTGGATCCGTGATCTGAGGTTTATCCTCATTGCTACACAGAAGAATTATGTCCTTGATGCACCGCTAGGTGACAGACCTATTGCAGGAGCAGATGTAGACGTTATGAACGTTTGGCTAGCTCAATATGATGACTACTTGATAGTTTAGTGCACCATGCTTAATGGCTTAGAATCGGGACTTCAAAGACGTTTTGAACGTCATGGAGCATATGAGATGTTCCAGGAGTTGAAGTTAATATTTCAAGCAAATACCCGAGTTGAGAGATATGAAGTCTCCAACAAGTTCTATAGCTAAAAGATGGAGGAGAATCGCTCAACTAGTGAGCATGTGCTCAGATTGTCTGAGTACTACAATCGCTTGAATCAAGTAGGAGTTAATCTTCCAGATAAGATAGTGATTGACAGAATTCTCTAGTCACCATCACCAAGTTAGTAGAACTTCGTGATGAACTATGATATGCAAGGGATAACGGAAACGATTCCCAAGCTCTTCGTAATGCGGAAATTGATGAAGGTAGAAATCAAGAAAAACATCAAGTGTTGATGGTAGACAAGACCACTAGTTTCAGGAAAAGGGCAGAGGGAAGAAGGGGAACTTCAAGAAGAACAACAAGCAAGTTGCTGCTCAAGTGAAGAAGCCCAAGTCTGGTCCTAAGCCTGAGACTAAGTGCTTCTACTGCAAAGGGACTGGTCACTGGAAGCGGAACTATCCCAAGTGATTGGCAGATAAAGAAGGATGGCAAAGTATATTTGATATACATGTTATTGATGTGTACTTTACTAGTGTTTATAGCAACCCCTCAGTATTTGATACTAGTTCAGTTGCTAAGATTAGTAACTCGAAACGGGAGTTGCAGAATAAACAGAGACTAGTTAAGGGTGAAGTGACGATGTGTGTTGGAAGTGGTTCCAAGATTGATATGATCATCATCGCACACTCCCTATACTTTCGGGATTAGTGTTGAACCTGAATAAGTGTTATTTGGTGTTTGCGTTGAGCATGAATATGATTTGATCATGTTTATTGTAATACGGTTATTCATTTAAGTAAGAGAATAAATTGTTGTTCTGTTTACATGAATAAAACCTTATATGGTTACACACCCAATGAAAATAGTTCGTTGGATCTCGATCGTAGTGATACACATAATCATAATATTGAAACCAAAAGATGCAAAGCTAATAATGATAGTGCAACTTATTTGTGGCACTGCCGTTTAGATCATATTGGTGTAAAGCGCATGAAGAAACTCCATGCTGATGGGTTTTTGGAATCACTTGATTATGAATCAGTTGATGCTTGCGAACCATGCCTCATGGGCAAGATGACTAAAACTCCGTTCTCTGGAACTATGGAGCGAGCAACTGACTTATTGGAAATAATACATATCGATGTATGCGATGAGTGTTAAGGCTCGTGGCGGGTATCATTATTTTCTGACCTTCACAGATAATTTGAGCAGATATGGGTATATCTACTTAATGAAACACAAGTCTGAAATATTTGAAAAGTTCAAAGAATTTCAGAGTGAAGTGGAGAATCATCGTAATAAGAAAAATAAAAGTTTCTATGATCTGATCACGGAGACAAATATTTGAGTTACGAGTTTGGTCTTCAATTAAAACAATGTGGAATAGTTTCACAAACTCATGCCACCTGGAACACCATAGCATAATGGTGTGTCCGAACGTCATAACCGTACTTTATTGGATATAGTGCAATCTATGATGTTTCTTACCAATTTACCACTATCATTTTGGGGTTATGCATTAGAGATAGCTGCATTCACGTTAAAAGGGCACCATCTAAATCTGTTGAGACGACACCGTATGAACTATGGTTTGGCAAGAAACCAAAGTTGTCATTTCTTAAAGTTTGGGGTTGCGATGCTTATATGAAAAAGTTTCATCCTGATAAGCTCAAACTCAAATCGGAGAAGTGCGTCTTCATAGGATACCCAAAAGAAAATGTTGGGTACACCTTCTATCACAGATCCGAAGGCAAGATATTCGTTGCTGAGAATGGATCCTTTCCAGAGAAGGAGTTTCTCTCAAAAGAAGTGAGTGGGAGGAAAGTAGAACTTGATGATGTAACTGTACCTACTCCCTTATTGGAAAGTAGTTCATCACAGAAATCTGTTCCTGTGACTACTAGACCGATTAGTGAGGAAGCTAATGATGATGATCATGTAACTTCAGATCAAGTTACTACCGAACCTCGTAGGTAAACCAGAGTGAGATCCGCACCAGAGTGGTACGGTAATCCAGTTCTGGAGGTCATGTTACTTGACCATGACGAGCCTACGAACTATGAGGAAGCGATGATGAGCCCAGATTCCGCGAAATGGCTTGAGGCCATGAAATCTGAGATATGATCCATGTATGAGAACAAAGTATGGACTTTGATGGATTTGCCCGATGATCGGCAAGCCATAGAAAATAAATGGATCTTCAAGAGGAAGACGGACGCTGGTAGTAGTGTTACTATCTACAAAGCTCGACTTGTCGCAAAAGGTTTTCGGCAAGTTCAAGGGATTGACTACGATGAGATCTTCTCACCCGTAGCGATGCTTAAGTCTATCCGAATCATGTTAGCAATTGCCGCATTTTATGAAATCTAGCAAATGATGTCAAAACTGCATTCCTGAATGGATTTCTAGAAGAAGAGTTGTATATGATGCAGCCGGAAGGTTTTGTCGATCCAAAAGGAGCTAACAAAGTGTGCAAGCTCCAGCGATCCATTTATGGACTGGTGCAAGCCTCTCGGAGTTGGAATAAACGCTTTGATAGTATGATCAAAGCATATAGTTTTATACAGACTTGCGATGAAGCCTGTATTTACAAGAAAGTGAGTGGGAGCACTACAGCATTTCTGATAAGTATATGTGAATGACATATTGTTGATCGGAAATAATGTAGAATTATTCTGCAACGCAAGCATAAAGGAGTGTTTGAAAGGAGTTTTTCAAAGAAAGACCTCGGTGAAGCTGCTTACATATTGAGCATCAAGATCTATAGAGATAGAGCAAGACGCTTGATAAGTTTTTCAATGAGTACATACCTTGACAAGATTTTGAAGTAGTTCAAAATGAACAGTCAAAGAAAGAGTTCTTGCCTGTGTTACAAGGTGTGAAATTGAGTAAGACTCAAAGCCCGACCACGGCAGAAGATAGAAAGAGAATGGAAGTCATTCCCTATGCCTCAGCATAGGTTCTATAAAGTATGCCATGTTGTGTACCAGATCTATTGTATACCCTACACTGAGTTTACAAGGGAGTACAATAGTGATCTAGGAGTAGATCACTAGGACAGCGGTCAAAATTATCCTTAGTGGAATAAGGATATGTTTCTCGATTATGGAGGTGACAAAAGGTTCGTCGTAAATGGTTACGTCGATGCAAATTTTTGACACAGATCTAGGATGACTCTAAATCTCATCTGGATACATATTGAAAGTGGGAGCAATTAGCTAGAGTAGCTCCGTGCAGAGCATTGTTCACATACATAGAAATTCGCAAAATGCTTACGGATCTGAATGTGACAGACCCGTTGACTAAAGTTATCTCACAAGCAAAACATGATCACACCTTAGTCCTCTTAGGGTGTTAATCACATAGTGATGTGAACTAGATTACTGACTCTAGTAAACCCTTTGGGTGTTGATCACATATCGATGTGAACTATGGGTGTTAATCACATGGTGATGTGAACTATTGCTGTTAAATCACATGGCGATGTGAACTAGATTATTGACTCTAGTGCAAGAGGGAGACTGAAGGAAATATGCCCTAGAGGCAATAATAAAGTTATTATTTATTTCCTTATATCATGATAAATGTTTATTATTCATGCTAGAATTGTATTAACCGGAGACATAATACATGTGTGAATACATAGACAAACAGAGTGTCACTAGTATGCCTCTACTAGACTAGCTCGTTAATCAAAGATGGTTATGTTTCCTAACCATGGACAAAGAGTTGTTATTTGATTAACGGGATCACATCATTAGGTGAATGATCTGATTGACATGACCCATTCCATTAGCTTAGCACCCGATCGTTTAGTATGTTGCTATTGGTTTCTTCATGACTTATACATGTTCCTATGACTATGAGATTATGCAACTCCCGTTTGCCAGAGGAACACTTTGTGTGCTACCAAACGTCACAACGTAACTGGGTGATTATAAAGGAGCTCTACAGGTGTCACCAAAGGTAGATGTTGGGTTGGCGTATTTCGAGATTAGGATTTGTCACTCCAATTGTCGGAGAGGTATCTCTGGGCCCTCTTGGTAATGCACATCACATAAGCCTTGCAAGCATTGCAACTAATGAGTTAGTTGTGAGATGATGTATTACGGAACGAGTAAAGAGACTTGCCGGTAACGAGATTGAACTAGGTATTGAGATATCGACAATCGAATCTCGGGCAAGTAACGTACCGATGACAAAGGGAACAACGTATGTTGTTATGCGGTCTGACCGATAAAGATCTTCGTAGAATATGTAGGAGCCAATATGGGCATCCAGGTCCCGCTATTGGTTATTGACCGGAGACGTGTCTCGGTTATGTCTACATTGTTCTCGAACCGTAGGGTCCGCACGCTTAAGGTTTCGATGACAGTTATATAATGAGTTTATGAATTTTGATGTACCGAAGGAGTTCGGAATCCCGGATGAGATCGGGGACATGACGAGAAGTCTCGAAATGGTCGAGACGTAAAGATCGATATATTGGACGACTATATTCGGACATCGGAAAGGTTCCGAGTGGTTCGGGTATTTTTCGGAGTACCGGGGAGTTACGGGAATATGGGAGAGAAGTATTGGGCCTTATTGGGCCATACGGGAAAGCGAGAGGGGCTGCCTAGGGCAGGCCGCTCGCCCCCCCAAGGCCTAGTCCGAATTGGACTAGGGGGAGGGGCTGTGCCCCCTCCTTCCTTCCCTTCTCCCTTCCCCTTCCTTGTCTCCTACTCCTACTACATGGAAGGACTCCTAGTTGGACTAGAAAAAGGGAATCCTACTCCTGGTGGGAGTAGGACTCCCCTAGGGCGCGCCATAGAGAGGGCCGGCCCTCCCCTCCTCCACTCCTTTATATACGGGGGCAGGGGGCACCCCATAGACACACAAGTTGATCTTCGTGATCGTTCCTTAGCCGTGTGCGGTGCCCCCCTCCACCATATTCCACCTCGTTCATATTGTAGCGGTGCTTAGGCGAAGCCCTGCGACGGTAGAACATTAAGATCGTCACCATGCCGTTGTGCTGACGGAACTCCTCCCCGATGCTTTGCTGGATCGGAGCCCGGGGATCGTCATCGAGCTGAACGTGTGCCAAGAACTCGGAGGTGCCGGAGTAACGGTGCTTGGATCGGTCGGATCGTGAAGACGTACGACTACATCAACCACGTTGTGCTAACGCTTCCGTTGTCGATCTACGAGGGTACGTAGATCACACTCTCCCCTCTCGTTGCTATGCATCACCATGATCTTGCGTGTGCGTAGGAATTTTTTTGAAATTACTACGAAACCCAACAGGTCGAGTGTCCGTTTTCCCACAAACTAGAAGCAAACTAGGGGGCTTTGTGGGAACCCGGTGTCATATCCCTAGTATGGTAATGATCTAGGCTAGCCTGCCATGTTTGCATCATGTTTAAATTGCATTTAAACTTTAATTGGGGAATGATCCAAACCCTAGCATCAAATTAAATCAAATAGGTTTGAATAAAATCTTTTTCAATGAACCCAAAATGCCCTTAAAAATGTACATGATTTTTGGCACGAGGTGAAAACCTAAACCAAAAATGGTGCACATTTTTCTAGGACATAAGTGGGCTTTGAATTAATGCATATTGTACTTGATTGGGGCTATAAAATACTATAATTATTTTTACAGCTCCAATATTTTTTGAAACTTTGTGAGGGTCTCTGAAATAATTCAGTGAGCGCCCACAATTTTTTTAGAACTTTAAAAAGTGATTTACTATTTAAACTAAACCCAAAACAAATTACATAAATAGAAAAAGAAACAAAATAGAGAAAGAAACAAAAAAAGGGGCTTACCTGACTTACCTGGCCGGCCCAGTAGGTGGCCCAGCACCCCCCCAGCCGACGCCAGTCGTCGTCCTCATGACACTAGGAGGACGAGGGTACGCGGCCGACGCGTGCGGCCACACGCCATGATAACCCACAAATATAGAGGATCACAACAATTTCCGAGGGTAGAGTATTCAACCGAAATTTATTGATTCGACACAAGGGGAGCCAAAGAATACTTGTAAGTATTAGCAGTTGAGTTGTCAATTCAACCACACCTGGAGACTAAATATCTGCAGTAGAGTGATCAGTAGCACAATAGTATGATAATTTAGTAGCAATAGTAGCAATGACAATAGTACTAGTAATGGTAACAGTAGTGGCAATAGTTTTGTAGCAATTGCAACAGTAGTAGCAGCAGTAATAACTTAGCAAATATCAATATGTGAAAAGCTCGTAGGCATTGGATCGGTGATAACATTGGATAATATTCATCATGTAACAATCATAACCTAGGGCGACACAAAACTAGCTCCAATTCATCAATATAATGTAGGCATGTATTTCATAAATATTCATACATGCTTATGGAAAAGAACTTGCATGACATCTTTTGTCCTACCCTCCCGTGGCAGCGGGGTCCATAAGGAAACTAAGCGATATTAAGGCCACCTTTTAATAGAGAACCGGAACAAAGCATTAACACAAAGTGAATACATGAACTCCTCAAACTACGGTAATCATCAAAAATAATCCCAATTATTGTCACCTTGGGGTATGCGGATCATAACACGTAGCAGCTGCATACAACTTGCAAGATCGGATCAAGAACACAATAATATTGGTGAAAACATAAACGGTTCAGATATGAAATCATGGCACTCGGGCCCTAGTGACAAGCATTAAGCATAGCAAAGTCATAGCAACATCAATCTCAGAACATAGTGGATCCTAGGGATCAAGCCCTAACAAAACTAACTCGACTACACGATGAATCTCATCCAACCCATCGTTGTCCAGCAAGCCAATGAAGGACTTACTCACTCCCGGTGGGAGCATCATAAAATTGGTGATGGAGGATGGTTGATGATGACGAAGACGGAAGATCCCCTCTCCGAAGCCCCGAACGGACTCCAGATCCGGCCTCCCGATGAAGAACAGGAGGTGGCGGCGGCTTTGTATCATAAAACATGATGAAACCTCCTCCCTGATTTTTCTCTCAGGAAATAGGAATTTATTGTATGCAGATTAGGGTCAGCGGAGCCTTGAGGGGCCCACTACCCACCAGGGCGCGCCAGAGCCTAGTGGGTAGTAGGCCCCCCTCCAGCGGGTATTTTCTCCGGTATTTTTCTTTTATTCAAAAATAAATATCCAAAATGTTTCATCCAATTCCAGAACTTTTATTTCTGCACAAAAAACACCATGGTAGTTCTGTTGAAAACAACGTCTGTCCGGGTTAATTCCATTCAAATCATGCAAATTAGAGTCCAAAATAAGAGCAAAAGTATTTGGAAAAGTAGATACGACAGAGACGTATCAACTCACCCAAGCTTAACTCCTTGCTTGTCCTCAAGCAATTCAGTTGATAAACTGAGAGTGACAAAAAGAAAAACTTTAATGAACTATTTTGTTCTTGTGTCCATATATATACTTAAATAATACTCGGATTTTCAGCAAAGATCATGACTAACCATGCAAACGATAAATCTTAGAAATTATATTCACTCATATCAATGGCATAATCAACTAGTGTGCAATAATAAAATGTCTCAAATGACAACACTTTGTCAAAACAATCATGATATAATATGAGAATAATGGTATCTCACTAGCCCTTTCTGAGACCGCAAAACATAAATGCAAAGCACCTCCAAAGTTCAAATATCGACTAAACATTGTAATTCATGGTAGAAGAGATCCAGTCATGATGCACACAACATTAACTATACACAATGCATGAGGATGACAATAGTGCTCTTAGGATTTGTGCTTTTTTGAGAAGGTGATGACTCAACAATAAAAGTAAAATAACATAAAAGTAAATAGATAGGCCCTTTATAGAGGGAAGCAGGGATTTGCAGAGGTGTCAGAGCCCAAAGCTTAAATCAGAGATAAATATAATTTTGGGAGGTATACCTTTCCTGTCAATGTTACGATCAAGAGTTATCAATATCTTCCATGCTAAACACATTAGTGGAAGTTCTCGAGCGGTAAAAGTAAAGTTTACCCCCCTCCACCAACAAACACAAGCCATGGCTAGCCGAATCCTCGGGTGCCCTCCAGTGTGGTGGTGGTGGATTGCCTCTTGGGCTGATGATGAACAGTACAAGGGGAAGAACAGCCTCCTGAGGTTGAGGTGTTCTTGTGCTTGGTGAACTTGTGTGGGTGAGATGCCTCTGAATGAGTTCTCCCTCTCCTATTTTCGTCGTTCTTCCTTTCTCTCTCCCTCTACTTTGGTGGCTAGTTCTACCTAATAGGCCCTGGTCCTCTCCCTAAATATTGAGCGAGAAGGGGGCCAACAACGGCCAATTTGAAAGGGGACAACTAGTACAGCTTATCCTGACAAAAGTAGTCTTCGCCTGCAAAAGGCTGTGGTGGTGACGCCGTCTTGGGCTCCACGGTGACCTCCGTCTTGCCGTCCTGCTGGTCTTGGTCTTGTTGCACCGATATGGAAACCTTTGCTTGATGCCTCGGTACTCCGCCCCTGCACTTGCCCCCTTGGCACCCAAGAGGAAGCAAGGACACTACGCGCTGGCGCCCGCCTGGCGCCCGCCTGGTATCGATCGTCATGGCTCACGTCATGAGGACCTCGTGAGGTTTGCCTGGCCTTGATCTCTCTGCCCCTCGCGAGCCTGCCTGGCGAGGCCGCTCTTGAGGAGGTCTTGCGTCGGCCGCCTCGCAAGGCTTGGCCCCTAGCGAGGGTCTTGAATACCTCGTCAATGAAGATGGGCCGTACAGACCTGCTAGCTTAGCCACGCCGTGGGCCGCAGGCAGGCAAGTCTGGGGACCCCCGTTCCCAGAATGCCAACAGTAGCCCCCGGGCCCAAGGCGCGCTCGGGCTTGACTTCGAGGCGAAGCCAAGGGTCAAGCGCGGAGCGTTGCGGGCCCCAAAAGCCTGTGGCCTCGGTTGGCGCGTGTCGGTTGATTGGACGTGGGTGTCTCCGCTTCCCCACTCTGCCTTGGAATCCGCCTGGCTATGCGCCCCCACAACCTACACAGTTATTCTCCCATCACCTACGCCTTGCTTCCCCTGTCCCTCTGCTTCCTCGAGACTCTCCTCCTCCTCTCCAATCTGACCTGCACTCTGCCTGTTTCATCGCCATGGCGCCGAAACAAGCAGACAAGGGGAAGAAGCCTTTGTCTTCGCCGAGTGCGCCTCCAGCCGCCGAGCCTGCAGTCGGCCTATCCTTGGTGCTTAACAACGAGGCCATGGACAAGGTGCGTCCCATGCTCGCCACCAGTTTCAATGAGTGGGGGGAGACGGTGGCTTGGCCTGCGTCTCGCGCTCGCATAGCTCGGGTGGCCACCGAGGTCCCAATCTTTATCGACGCCCTTTGGGAAGGCCTGATTCCCCCCTTCTCCGCCTTCTTCAACGCGGTGCTTGAACATTACCAGATCCATATGTTGCACCTCGACCCCCAATCCGTGACTCTCCTTGCCATCTTCGCCTTCGTGTGTGAAGCCATGGTGGGCATCGCTCCTTCTGTGGCCCTTCTCCGCCATTTCTTCTCATTGCATCTGACTGATCCCCGGCAAAGCTCGGGGTGCGTGAGCTTCCAGGCCGTGGCCGCGACGGCGGGCGCGGGGATCAACTTTGAGCTTCCTCCCTCCACGAGCGAGTTTCGGACACGGTGGGTATTTTTCGACGCCGGTGTGCTCAGCCCTCTGCTCCACGCCCTGTCAGCGCCTGCCGTTTCCCACTCCGACTGGGTCCACGAGAGGCTCGCGAGCCCCTTCTTGTCCCCGTCTGGCTCAGGCTAAGGATGCTGAAGGACCGCGACATGACCGCACCGATGGTGGTGAAGGAGTTCATCAAGCGTCGGGTTGCTCCGCTTCAGCGCCATTCTCGCCCGATGTGGACCTTGCTCAGTAGTCAGGACCATATGAGGTTTTAGGAGTCCGGGCTCCCCCTTGGGACGCGGCAAACGGTGCTCAAGGTCCTGACAGGTGTCCCTTCACCGGACGACTTGCCTGTGAAGAACTGTCTGCTGTACCGCTGCAAGAACAAGGCTGAATTTGTAGGGAGCATGCCTCCCTTTGACGAGTGGGGGCTGCGCCCGGACGGCCTAGTGGGGTCCCGCGAGAATCCTGTCAGCGTGGTTCCCCTCTTCGTCGCTGGCGCCGAGCTCGTCCCGGATGTGGGTGCAGGGGGACAAGCGCCGCCAGAGGCTGGCGGCACGAGTGCTGATGTGCGGACGCCACCTTGGGCTCCTGGGGCGTCGTCCTCAGGATCCCGTGATTTTGGGACGTCAGTCGCTGAGACGATGCAGCACGTGGCTCCCGAGGCTGAAACTCCGGAGGCCTCGGGAAGTCGCGGTGAGACGGCGCCCGACTGTTCTCCGCAGCCAGGCACCCCTGAAGTTGTTCTCTCGAGCACTTCTTTGGCTGCACCCCGCACTGGCCGCCACATTCAGCGCTTCGGTCGACTTTGCGTGGACTTCGAGGACCTCCGCAAGAGGAAAGGATCTCGGAGCGGGAGCGGTATCTTTGGGCCGTTGAAGCGACGAAAGTACATCACCGTCGACGAGTAAGTACTGCACCTCGTGATTTCTTGATTGCTGCTTTCCTCCCTGACGCTGGCTCTTCAGGACCCCTCCTGCCAGGGCCGTTGAGTCCCCCGAGAAGCAACCCCTGCCTTATTCGGCAACCCCATCGGCCTTGAGCATCCCGAGCCTGCATGCCGCGCCCGGAGCCGAGCCAGTCGAGGGGGTGCGCTCGCCTTCATGGCGTTTTGAATCTATGGCTCCGTCGACCTTCCTCCACGGCCTGGCTTGGAGATTGGCGGGCGTTCCCCGGACTCCTCCTCTGGTCATGGACAGCAGCTGGTTGGCTTCGGTCTTCAGCCCCTCCTCAAGCAGCGGGCCTCGACTGTCCGGGGCCCCTCGTGAGGTCGGGCTGACACCTGGAGCGGCACCAGCCCACATCCTCCTACTGAGAGGGGGTGCGCTGCTCCAGATCCCGCCTGCAGCCCCCTTGGCAGAGGACAAGGTGGGCTGTGTGTTGGAGTTCGAGCGTGGGCGGAGCGTCGTTCGTCATGAGCTCTTCCAGGAGGCGATGGGCGCGATGAACCGACTTGGTGAAGAACTCGCAGGTGTCGACGCGCGCCTCGAGGCCGAGGGTCTTTGGCTGGCGGAGGAGTGGCACAAGCTGAACGTGGCCATCAACCTCGGGCGCCACCAGCGCGAGCTGGACAACAGGAAGGCCGAGGCTTCCCTTGAGGCCTCCCGCGAGGCCTGCTCCCGAGCTCTGGAGGAGGCTCGGGAAGCTGATCGCCATCGCGAGGCCGCGGAGAAACGTGCGTGGGAGCTCCAAACCTGGAGCGCTGTCTTGGATCAGCAGGTGGAGGCGCGCAGGGCTGCTCTTGCGTCGTTGGGAGGGTCGCCCGCCGAGGAGGAAGAGATCCGGAAGCACGAGGAGGTGTTGGCGCTGGAAGCCGTGGAGCGCAGCCTTGAACTCGAACGGCTGGAGACGAGGGAGCGCCAGGTTGCTCAAGTGGAGGACGACGTCGGTGCACGCAAGGTCAGGGACCAGGAGGAGGTCGACCGCCGCGTGGCCGAGGCTCGTGCGGATCTCGAGAGCAGGCACAACCTGAAGCTGAAGCTCGTGGAAGCTGGGGCCGCTGGTAGGACTGCTGCCCTCAAGTCCCGGCTGGTCGAGGTGGAGCAACGTGAGGAGGCCACCGCATCAGCCCTGGCCTCGGTGCAGGCTGAGCTGGTTTCATCCCACGCCGAGCTGCTCTCTCTTCGGCAGCGGGTCACCAATGCCGAGTCCATCGCGTGGAAGAACAGGGACGAAGTGCTTGAGTGGTGGACGTTGGAGCGTGTGCACGCCCCCATGCTCGAGGACCTCAGGAACAGGGCCAACACTGCCCTGGGCCATATCTGCGATGGGAATGCTCCTCATCCCCATGCAAATGACTACGCCAACCACCTCCGCTTCTTCGGGGATGTGGTGACACGCCTGCAGGACCGTTCCGAGAGGGCTCGCCAACTTGTTGAGGAGAGGAGTCGCAGTCTGCTCGGGCACGCGTTCTCCCGCGTCTTCAGCCACCTCAGGAACATCGACCCCAACTTCGATTTTGACACCACCATTGCTCCCGTACCGGAAGCCATCCGGGGCGATCTGGCACGATGGGTTGAGGACAATGTGGATGCGCTGGTCAGGGCCTTCGCTTCTGACGACGACGGGGTAGTGATCGTGGATGACGAAGGCGTCGTGGTTGACGACGGCGACGCCGGTGCCGATGAAGGTGGAGGTGACGCCAATGATGGCGACAGCGACGCCAGCGGTGCATCAGAAGATGATATGGGAGACGCGGCGAGCGACATATCCGGCTGATTCCTCATTCCCCTGTCGTTTATCCTATAAAAACTTGGGCATGGCCCTGGAAGACTATAAGAGCATTTTGAGAGGGGGAGCCCCTCATCTAAACAATCGCAGCTTTTATCCTTTCGTGCTAAATTGAGTACGCGTCTTCACGAGCTTACGCATGCCGGGGCAAGATTGTTGTTGCGGTTTACCTTAGCTTGGACGAGCCCAAAACAGGCCCGAGAGATTGCTGGTTTTTGAGGAGCTCCTAATGAGTTCATCGACATGCCCGAGGGGGCCGCGTGATAAGCAAGCGCCAGCCATAGCTTGGCGTGTGCGTGGCTCGTGTGCTTCATGCCCAGCCCGGCTCATGAGGGGCCCGCAATATAACGCCCTCGATGCGGCTATAGCTCCCACGTGTCGAGGCACGACTTAGAGACATAACCGCATTGAAAGCAATGTCGCAAGTTAGGAAATCATCACACATCCCATGTACATAAATAATATAAAGGGGAAGATAACATAGTTGGCTTACACTCGCCACGTCACATCAGAGTACATAAATAACATCCATCATACAAATCACTCATGGCCCGTCTACGGTGCCAAAATGGAAAAGACCCCCAACATGCAACAAGGCCCTGAATCGATAACGCCAAATAGGCACCACTACTGATCGTCGGGAAAGGAAACATAATAACGCTGAGAGTCCTCGTCGAACTCCCACTTGATCTCGTACCCGTCACCTGGAGCGGAATCACCTGGACCTGCATCTGGAATTGTAGTATCTGTGAGTCACAGGGACTCAGCAATCTCACACCCACGCGATCACGACTATTTAAGCTTATAGGAAGGACAAGGCAAGTGTAGGTGGAGCTGCAGCAAGCGACTAGCATATGTGGTGGCTAACTTATTCGCAAAGGAGAGCGAGAAGAGGAGGCAAGCATGAGCGAGAAACTAGAGGGAACAACCTGCGCAAGCATTACTCCAACACCGTGTCCACTTCCCGGACTCCGCCGACAAGAGGCCATCACGGCAACACACTCAGTTGATTCATTTTAATTGATTAAGGTTCAAGTTATCTACAACCAGACATTAACAAATTCCCATCTGCCCATAACCGCGGGCACGGCTTTCGAAAGTTCAATCCCTGCAGGGGGGTCCCAACTTAGCCCATGACAAGCTCTCACGGTCAACGAAGGAAAAGACCTCCTCCCAAGACGTTCCGATCAGACTCGGTATCTCGGTAACTCAAGACACTTCGACAGGTTAAAACAAGACCAGCAACACCGCCCGAATGTGCCGACAAATCCTGATAGGAGCTGCACATATCTCTTTCTCAGGGCACACTCAGATGAGCCAGACGTCGGGTAAGCCAGCCCAGAGTTGCCCCTGGTGGCCTCGGACATCGCTCAGTGGGACCAACACTCAGAGGAGCACTGGCCCGGGGGGGGGAGGGGGTTAAAATAAGATGACCCTTGAGTCTGCAGAACCCAAGGGAAAGAAAAAGGCTAGGAGGCAAATGGTAAAACCAAGGTTGGGCATTGCTGGAAAAGCTTTAAACAAGGCGAACTATCAAGGGGTTCCCATTATAACCCAACCGCGTAAGGAACGCAAATCCGGGAACATAACACCGATATGACGGAAACTAGGGCGGCAAGAGTGGAACAAAACACTAGGCGAGAGGCCGAGCCTTCCACCCTTTACCAAGTATATAGATGCATTAAGATAACATGGCAATATAATGATATCCCAACAAGCAAATAAAAGATGTTCCAATAGGAACGGCTCCAATCTTCACCTGCAACTAGCAACGCTATAAGAGGGGCTGAGCAAAGCGGTAACATGGCCAATCAACGGTTTGCTAGGACAATGGTAGGTTAGAGGTTCAATCATGCAATTGGGAGGCTGACAAGCAAAAGGTAGGCATCGTAGCATTGGCATAGCAAGAGCGAGCAAACTAGCATAGCAAAGATAGTAGTGATTTCGAGGGTATGATCATCTTGCCTGCACAGTTGTCAGAGTTGACTGGATCCTCACAAGCAAACTCAACGGGCTCCTCGGTAGCGAACTCGTCTCCCGGCTCTACCCAAAAAGACAAACAAGCAACAAGGATACAATCAACCACGTGCAAGGCCAAGCAATATGATGAAATGATGACATGCTATGCGGGATGCGATGCGGGACGCAAAATGCAAGATATGGCAGGAAATGCATGAACCTGGCCTCAACTTGGCAAACCAAGTGTGCCAATGGATAGAGGGGATGAAATCGCTTGAAAACGATATAAAGATCATTGGAATCGGAGTTACGGTTTGGAAATGGCAAGCGTTTTAAGATATGACACCGGTCTGCGATTTACAGCAAGTAGGCATCTAAATGCAACGAAATGAACATGCTACAGCCTCCAAACATGAAAACAAAATACATGGCAGCGATGTACACAAGATGGTTAACAAAACACTAGCACTGAGCCATAGGCAAATTCATCCATTAAGGGGTTCAAACAAGCATGGCAAAAATGAATATGCAAAACAGATTCCAGACTTAGTGAAATTAACACTAGCCTGAAATTTCAGATCACGATGCTCTCTTCGGAGCAGCAAAACAACATGATACATGACCTGAACATGACAAGTAAGAATATGGAATGGAGCTACTCAACAAGCTTAATAAAACACCCAAAGTGACCTGGGGCCAAAAGGGTTCACAAAAATACTTTACCAAGCTCACGAACATAGCTCGAACACAATCAGTTTTCAGACTTAGTGAAAACTGAGACATGCAGAAATTATAACTCACGAAGGCATGTAAACGAGCTCGATGCACTCACTATGGTGCAAGTCATGGAAAGGCAAGCATATATCCAGAAAGAAGACACAATATGCTAGCTACACATGGCAAGAACAAAGGCATAGCATGCATGGAACACTAACGGTGGCATCGGCAAAATCGCAAACAAGTTGACGATCTGCCCAGATTAACAACGAAGCAAAAGTTGAGCTCGATTGAGCCAACCTAGAGCACTCCACATATGCAAACAAAGACATGGATGGATAGAGCATAACATGAGTATCAAATCTCCCTTACTGATCATCCTCAAAAGAGGCACGGATCACTAGGAAACAAGCTGGACATATAGCATCATGAACTAAAATATCCCAGACTTTGTGAAAATCACTAAGTCCCTGAAATCAGCAATCTCAGGTACCTCTCTTCGCAAGCTTGCACAAGACAACACACACATCCTAAAAATGCATGGGTGGCACCTCTGGAAAGAAGACAAAATGCTTAACAATTCATCCCAAAGGGGCACAGGCATATCATGCACGGATTAAACATGGCAAAAATGACAAATGTGCATGATGAACTAACGGATCTGCAATTTAACTCACGAAGCCTCCTTCTAACAGCATTTTGGGCAACAAGATGACCTCAAATGCAAATGGTGCAATGGAACGAAATGATGTACATGTCGAGTCGAAGATTTTGATATATTATATGCCCAAAACGGAGCTACGGATGTAAAGTTACGGGCAGTCAAAGATTGCACAAAAAATTAAGGGGGGGAGAGGAAAAAAGTCAACCCTCAGTTTTAGATCTCAGATCTAGGGTTCGGGCACTGTTCACGGAGGCACTGTAGCAGCTCGGCGCTGGAGTTCGCGCTCGCCGGGGAAAGACGCCGGAGGAGAGGAGGGGCTCGCCGGCCGGGGCGACGGCGGCGGTCGGCGGCGCCAGCGGGGGCGGCGCGGCGAAGAGGCGGCGGGGCCCGAGGCGGGGCCGGGCGAGGCGGCGGGCGGCGATGGCGGCGGTGGTGGCTCCGGCCACCGGAGCTATGGGCGGCGGCGGAGGCCGGTGGCCTCGGGCGGCGGCGGTCGGTGGCGGCGGCCACCTCTGGCCCGGGAGGAGGAGGAAGGGGGCCGGCGCGCGGGCCAGGCGGGCCCGGCGGCGGCGATGTGGGCGCGGCCCACGTGGCGCGCGCGGACTGGACGGGAGGCGGTGGCGGCGGATGTTGTCCGGCGGGGCGGACACGTCCGTCGGCGCGGTGGAGCTGTTTTTTTTAAAACGAGGAGGACGGGGAGGAAGACGAGATCTGAAATGGGGGGGTGTATATATAGGCATAGAGGGAGCTAGGAGAGTCCAAATGAGGTGCGGTTTTCGCCCACGCGATCGTGATCGAACGCTCTAGGACATGGAGAAGAGTTTGGTGGGTTTTGGGCCAAATTTGGGGGGTGTTGGGCTGCAACACACACGAGGCCTTTTCGGTCCCTCGGTTAACCGTTGGAGTATCAAACGAAGTCCAAATGACCCGAAACTTGACAGGCGGTCTACCGGTAGTAAACCAAGGCCGCATGACAAGTCTCGGTCCAATTCGGAAATGTTTAATCCCCACACACGAAAGAAAGCTAGAAATGGCCACCGGAGGAGAACGAAGCGCCGGAAAGCAAAACGGACAACGGGGAAAAAGCTCGAATGCATGAGATGAACATGTATGAAAATGCAATGCACGTGATGACATGATAAGAGATGCACGGAGAAGAAAAACAACACACGGAGACCAAGACCCGAACCCGAAAAATAAATATAACTTAGCGCCGGAAACGGCAAGAGTTGGATACAAATAGGGAAAGTTACATCCGGGGTGTTACAACACTCCACCACTACGAAAAGATCTCGTCCCGAGATCTAGGACTGAAAGAACTCCGGGTACTCAGAACGGAGGTGATCCTCGCGTTCCCAGGTAGCTTCACGGTCGGAATGGTGAGACCACTTGACTTTGAGAAATTTGATTGACTTGTTGCGAGTCTTGCGTTCAGTCTCTTCAAGAATAGCAACTGGGTGCTCACGATAGGAGAGATCTTCTTGGAGCTCAATGTCCTCGAAGTTGACGGTGCGGTCAGGAGTCTTGAAGCACTTTCGAAGCTGAGAGACGTGGAACACATCATGAACATTGGCAAAGTTTGAAGGAAGCTCGAGTTGATAGGCGAGGTCGCCTCTCTTGCTAGCAATCTTGAAAGGTCCCACGTATCTAGGGGCAAGCTTCCCTTTGATACCGAAGTGACGAGTACCTTTCATAGGAGAGACACGGAGGTAAACATGATCTCCGATCTGGAAAGCCAAATCACGGTGCTTACTATCATAGTAGCTCTTCTGGCGGGATTGGGCTGCTTTGAGGTTATCACGAATGACTTTGCACATTTCTTCTGCTTCTGTGATTAAGTCATTACCCAGCAGCTGACGTTCACCGGTTTCAGACCAGTTGAGAGGGGTACGGCACTTCCTGCCATACAGAATTTCAAAGGGGGCCTTGCCCGAACTTGCTTGAAAACTGTTGTTATAGGAGAATTCAGCATAAGGAAGACAATCCTCCCACTTCATGCCGAAGGAGATCACACAAGCCCTGAGCATATCTTCAAGAATCTGGTTGACACGCTCGACTTGACCGCTTGTTTGAGGATGGAAAGCAGTGCTGAAGCGGATGTTGGTACCCATGGCCTTCTGAAAAGAATCCCAAAACTTCGAGGTAAAGATACTGCCACGGTTTGAAGAGATCACTTGAGGAATACCGTGCAGAGAGACAATACGAGAGGTATAGAGTTCCGCCAATTGAGCTGCAGCGATCGACTCTTTGATAGGCAGAAAGTGAGCCACTTTGGTGAGCTTGTCGATGACAACAAATATAGCATCATTGCCACGCTTGGACTTTGGAAACCCAGTCACGAAGTCCATTTCAATGTGGTCAAACTTCCATTCTGGAATGGCAAGAGGTTGGAGGAGACCAGCTGGCCTTTGGTGTTCTGCCTAAAACGACGGCCAGTGAATTGTAATACGACTCACTATAGGGCGAATTCGAGCTCGGTACCCGGGGATCCTCTAGAGTCGACCTGCAGGCATGCAAGCTTGCTTGAGATCCTGATACATCTTCGTACTACCAGGGTGGATGGAGAGGAGAGAGTTGTGAGCCTCGTTCATGATCACTTTACGAAGTTCACCTTTGGGCACAACAATACGATCCTCGAAGAAGAGAGTGTCCTTGTCATCAAGTCGGTAGCACTTGTACTTGGACTGACTCTTGGCAATCCCAATCTTCACCTTTTTCACCATAGCGTCAAGAAGCTGTGCTTGGCGAATCTGGTCTTCTAAGGTAGGAGAAACTTGAAGGTTGGCGAGGAAACCTTGAGGAACAACTTGAAGATTAAGCTTGCGGAAAGCTTCACAAAGCTCGGGTTGATAAGGCTTGAGAATCAGACTGTTGCAATAGGCCTTTCTGCTCAAAGCGTCAGCAATCACATTGGCCTTGCCTGGAGTATACTCAATACTCGGATTATACTCTTGAATCATTTCGACCCATCGAGTTTGCCTTAGGTTGAGATTAGGCTGAGTGAAGATGTACTTGAGACTCTTGTGATCAGTGAAAATGTCCACTTTTCTTCCCAATAGAAGGTGTCTCCAAGACAAAAGAGCATGCACAACTGCCGCCAACTCGAGATCATGAGTGGGGTAGTTCTTCTCATTAGGCTTCAACTGGCGAGATGTATAAGCAACAACTTTCTTCTCTTGCATCAAAACTGCGCCAAGACCTTGGAGAGAGGCATCACAAAAGACCTTGTACGGTTTGGATTCATCAGGTGGAGTCAGAACTGGAGCAGTGATCAATTTCTCTTTCAAAGTGTTGAAAGCAATATCACACTCCGGAGACCAAACGTACTTGACATGCTTCTGAAGAAGATTTGAGAGAGGCTTCGCGATCTTGGAAAAGTTTTCAACGAATCTTCGGCAATAGCTTGCGAGACCGAGAAAACTGCGGAGTTGCTTCACGTTCTGAGGAGGTTCCCAATTCACAATTGCAGACACCTTCTCCGGATTCACGGAAATGCCCTTGGCAGAGATGATATGGCCAAGATAAAGAACCTCATCGAGCCAAAATTCACACTTGGAGAACTTGGCATAGAACTGATATTCCCTGAGCTTGTCAAGAACCAAACGCAAGTGCTTGGCATGATCTTCCTTGTTCTTTGAGAAAACCAGAATGTCATCGAGATAGACCAAAACAAAGTCATTGGTGTAGGCGTTGAAGATGAAGTTCATCATGCGAGAGAACGTCGGAGGAGCGTTGGCGAGGCCAAAAGACATGACAGTGTATTCATATGAACCAAAGCTTGTTCTGAATGCTGTCTTGGGAATATCTTCTTCACGAATGCGAATCTGGTGATAACCCATACGGAGATCAAGCTTGGAGAATACTTGAGCACCTTTGAGTTGTTCGAACAGCTCATTGATGTTGGGAAGTGGGTATTTGTTCTTGATGGTCTTCTTATTCACTGGACGGTAATCAACACAAAGTCGACTCGATCCATCCTTCTTCTTCACAAAAAGAACACCACAACCCCACGGAGAAGTACTAGGCCGAATGAGACCCAATCTTTCTTGCTCATCGAGTTGCTTCTTCAACTCCTTCAACTCTTCGGGGCCGAGCTTGTAGGGACGTTTGCACACAGGTTCCGTACCGGGCTCAAGTTCAATAACAAATTCAACCGGCCGGTTTGGAGGCATCCCTGGGAGTTCTTCTGGAAAAACGTCTTGATACTCACAAACAACCGGAATCTGCGAAATAGCATCCAATTCACCCTTCTCATTGAGAGAAAACAACCGGATGGTATTATCCCGAGCGGCAAAGACAATTACTTCCTCAGACGAATGAGTCAATTGAATCTGCCTGGCTGCACAATCAAGCTGAGCCTTGTGCTTAGAGAGCCAGTCCATCCCAAGAATAAGATCAATGTCAGAATTGCCAAGAACCACCAGAGAAGAGAGAAACTTGTAATCGCCCAATGTGATAGAAACATCTGGGGCAAACGCGCTTGCATTCATAAATTTACCCGGAGAAACCACAGATAACTGACTAGGCAAATCTTGCAAAGGCAACTCATGCTTAGAAACAAATGGCCTCGAGATGAAACAATGCGATGCACCCGTGTCAAAAAGAACTTTTGCAGGAATATCGTTAACAGGAAGGTTACCCATGATCACATCTGACGAGTCCTCTGCCTGAGCTGCATTCATCAAATTGACCTTGGCGGACTTGGGGTTATGCTTGACCACAGCTGTACTTGCCGATCTGACAGGAGGAGGAGGAGGAAGACGCCTCTGGTTGAAACACTTGTTGGCATAGTGACCCTTCTGTTGGCACTTGTTGCACGTGACTTCTGAAAGCGGACGGTGATACGGAGCACTCGATCTTGGAGCTTGAGACGAAGTCTTGTTCTGAAAGCCTGGGTTGGGTGGGTGGGAAGAACCACTGCCACCTTTGCTCTTCTGCTGAAACGGCTGACGGAACGGAGGAGGAGGAAGCCAAAACTTCTGCTGCTTGGCCACTTGAGTAGAGGAAGACGGAGTAACATCTCTGACGCGCTTCCTGGAAGCATCACACCTCAACTGAGCAGCCTCTTGCTTCAGTGCCATGTTGTAGAACTCATCGTATCTCAAGGGCTCAAAGAGAACAAGAGCGAGCTGAATTTCCTCACGAAGACCACCCCTGAACTGATATATCATGCTCTTCTCATCAGGCACGTCCTGCTTGGCAAAGTGGGCAAGTTTCTGGAACAATTTGTTGTAGTCATAGACAGACAAAGAGCCTTGCTTCAGATTGCGGAATTCCTCACGCTTGCTTTCAACCACGCTCTGCGGAATGTGATGAGCGCGGAAATCTTGACGGAAATCATCCCAAGTGATCAAACGTCCACCTCTGGAATCCTTGTACTGCTGGAACCATTCTGCAGCCTGATCTTTGAGTTGGAAGGAAGCGAATTTCACAAAGTCCTCAGGCCTGACGTTGCTGCACTCGAAATGCTTACACAGATCCACAAGCCAATCGTCAGCATCAGTTGCCTCAACACAATTGCTGAAAGTCTTTGGCCCGTTAGCAAGGAACTGGTTGAGTGTAGCAAAGTGACCCTGATTGCTGCCTTGATTCCCTTGACTGCCTTGATTGCACTCTTGGAGAATTTGCATGATCAGCTGAGTGTTTGCATTGGTTGCGGCCATCACAGCTTGCCATGCCTCTTGAGGAGGTGGAGGCGGTGGCGGATCAGGATTCGGAGTCGTGCGCGTTGGAGGAGCCATCCTGAAGAGGTTGACCACCATTAGCACATGACAGATAAATATTGAAGCTGAATCCAACGGGATGAAAAAATTGCAACATATAATCTTCACATCCGAACAAAATGAACGAATGCATTTCTCTTGAGGTGGTCACATATTCCTAAACTGCGAAGCCACGAAGAATCAGGTAGAAGGGGTACAACAACGGAGGAATGGAATCAACATATGATGTCGGAGCAACTCGAATGCCACAACTGAAAATAAAACCAAGGGTTGGCTTGCGGAATAAGCCGGAACAAATACATGATAGAAATTTCGTCCGAAGTTTTCGTGGTGGGACCTACACGGGCTCGATCGTACAGCACCATCATGTACAAGGCAGTGCACATGACATACGAAGCGTCCCCGAGTCAGCATAGCCAAGGACTCTTTAAGACACAACGAGACCACTGTAAAATCGACCGTGAATAGGCGAACCACTAGACGTCGAACCCCAATTTCATATCATACATCTGTTGGAAAGATATCCTAAGGCTACTTGAATTCCCACCTATGAAATTCCCAAAATTTTCCCGGTTATGCAATCAGGTGTTGGGGATACAGGGGAAGCATAATATCTCACCCAAGCTAGCAAATCCTACATCCAGCTGTATCCATCCTTCAACACATAACCAAGAAACCTTCGGAAACCATCTATCTCAACCTTCGAAAAGCATCCGTTATACAAGTTATGGCGATACTCCCGAACTCCCGCCCCAGTACTGGGTGGCGTCGAGGTTATCTCACCAACGAACTGCATAAAAGAGATTTTCGATGTCGCGCACAAATCTCAAGTATACCAGAATTGCAACGATAAAATTGTGACGACAACACCTCGGAGCTCAACTCCCCGGGACACTGCCACAACCCCTAAAGACAGGAGGCACCAAGAACAATGTTCTCGTCACAAAACCATCGGAACAAAACCAAGATACTCGCGTGATCCTAAAATTTTTTTTAGTGAAATTTGAGAAGAGAAGAGTCAAAACTCTACGTCAGGATGCCTTACCAGAGCGATGAGGAGACTGGGAAGTAAAAAGAATTCCTAACTCTCCGATATATAATTCCTAAGTGACTCAAAACATTTTTCTAGACACAACTCGGCTGCTAAGACGAACAAGCAATGGGGCTCCTAAGGTCGGGGAAGGCTCTGATTACCAACTTATAACGCCCTCGATGCGGCTATAGCTCCCACGTGTCGAGGCACGACTTAGAGACATAACCGCATTGAAAGCAATGTCGCAAGTTAGGAAATCATCACACATCCCATGTACATAAATAATATAAAGGGGAAGATAACATAGTTGGCTTACACTCGCCACGTCACATCAGAGTACATAAATAACATCCATCATACAAATCACTCATGGCCCGTCTACGGTGCCAAAATGGAAAAGACCCCCAACATGCGACAAGGCCCTGAATCGATAACCCCAACTAGGCACCACTACTGATCGTCGGGAAAGGAAACATAATAACGCTGAGAGTCCTCGTCGAACTCCCACTTGAGCTCGTACCCGTCACCTGGAGCGGAATCACCTGGACCTGCATCTGGAATTGTAGTATCTGTGAGTCACAGGGACTCAGCAATCTCACACCCACGCGATCACGACTATTTAAGCTTATAGGAAGGACAAGGCAAGTGTAGGTGGAGCTGCAGCAAGCGACTAGCATATGTGGTGGCTAACTTATTCGCAAAGGAGAGCGAGAAGAGGAGGCAAGCACGAGCGAGAAACTAGAGGGAACAACCTGCGCAAGCATTAATCCAACACCGTGTCCACTTCCCGGACTCCGCCGAGAAGAGGCCATCACGGCAACACACTCAGTTGATTCATTTTAATTGATTAAGGTTCAAGTTATCTACAACCGGACATTAACAAATTCCCATCTGCCCATAACCGCGGGCACGGCTTTCGAAAGTTCAATCCCTGCAGGGGGGTCGCAACTTAGCCCATGACAAGCTCTCACGGTCAACGAAGGAAAAGACCTCCTCCCAAGACGTTCCGATCAGACTCGGTATCTCGGTAACTCAAGACACTTCGACAGGTTAAAACAAGACCAGCAACACCGCCCGAATGTGCCGACAAATCCCGATAGGAGCTGCACATATCTCTTTCTCAGGGCACACTCAGATGAGCCAGACGTCGGGTAAGCCAGCCCAGAGTTGCCCCTGGTGGCCTCGGACATCGCTCAGTGGGACCAACACTCAGAGGAGCACTGGCCCGGGGGGGGGGGGGGTTAAAATAAGATGACCCTTGAGTCTGCAGAACCCAAGGGAAAGAAAAAGGCTAGGAGGCAAATGGTAAAACCAAGGTTGGGCATTGCTGGAAAAGCTTTAAACAAGGCGAACTATCAAGGGGTTCCCATTATAACCCAACCGCGTAAGGAACACAAATCCGGGAACATAACACCGATATGACGGAAACTAGGGCGGCAAGAGTGGAACAAAACACTAGGCGAGAGGCCGAGCCTTCCACCCTTTACCAAGTATATAGATGCATTAAGATAACATGGCAATATAATGATATCCCAACAAGCAAATAAGAGATGTTCCAATAGGAACGGCTCCAATCTTCACCTGCAACTAGCAACGCTATAAGAGGGGCTGAGCAAAGCGGTAACATGGCCAATCAACGGTTTGCTAGGACAATGGTAGGTTAGAGGTTCAATCATGCAATTGGGAGGCTGACAAGCAAAAGGTAGGCATCGTAGCATTGGCATAGCAAGAGCGAGCAAACTAGCATAGCAAAGATAGTAGTGATTTCGAGGGTATGATCATCTTGCCTGCACAGTTGTCAGAGTTGACTGGATCCTCACAAGCAAACTCAACGGGCTCCTCGGTAGCGAACTCGTCTCCCGGCTCTACCCAAAAAGACAAACAAGCAACAAGGATACAATCAACCACGTGCAAGGCCAAGCAATATGATGAAATGATGACATGCTATGCGGGATGCGATGCGGGACGCAAAATGCAAGATATGGCAGGAAATGCATGAACCTGGCCTCAACTTGGCAAACCAAGTGTGCCAATGGATAGAGGGGATGAAATCGCTTGAAAACGATATAAAGATCATTGGAATCGGAGTTACGGTTTGGAAATGGCAAGCGTTTTAAGATATGACACCGGTCTGCGATTTACAGCAAGTAGGCATCTAAATGCAACGAAATGAACATGCTACAGCCTCCAAACATGAAAACAAAATACATGGCAGCGATGTACACAAGATGGTTAACAAAACACTAGCACTGAGCCATAGGCAAATTCATCCATTAAGGGGTTCAAACAAGCATGGCAAAAATGAATATGCAAAATAGATTCCAGACTTAGTGAAATTAACACTAGCCTGAAATTTCAGATCACGATGCTCTCTTCGGAGCAGCAAAACAACATGATACATGACCTGAACATGACAAGTAAGAATATGGAATGGAGCTACTCAACAAGCTTAATAAAACACCCAAAGTGACCTGGGGCCAAAAGGGTTCACAAAAATACTTTACCAAGCTCACGAACATAGCTCGAACACAATCAGTTTTCAGACTTAGTGAAAACTGAGACATGCAGAAATTATAACTCACGAAGGCATGTAAACGAGCTCGATGCACTCACTATGGTGCAAGTCATGGAAAGGCAAGCATATATCCAGAAAGAAGACACAATATGCTAGCTACACATGGCAAGAACAAAGGCATAGCATGCATGGAACACTAACGGTGGCATCGGCAAAATCGCAAACAAGTTGACGATCTGCCCAGATTAACAACGAAGCAAAAGTTGAGCTCGATTGAGCCAACCTAGAGCACTCCACATATGCAAACAAAGACATGGATGGATAGAGCATAACATGAGTATCAAATCTCCCTTACTGATCATCCTCAAAAGAGGCACGGATCACTAGGAAACAAGCTGGACATATAGCATCATGAACTAAAATATCCCAGACTTTGTGAAAATCACTAAGTCCCTGAAATCAGCAATCTCAGGTACCTCTCTTCGCAAGCTTTCACAAGACAACACACACATCCTAAAAATGCATGGGTGGCACCTCTGGAAAGAAGACAAAATGCTTAACAATTCATCCCAAAGGGGCACAGGCATATCATGCACGGATTAAACATGGCAAAAATGACAAATGTGCATGATGAACTAACGGATCTGCAATTTAACTCACGAAGCCTCCTTCTAACAGCATTTTGGGCAACAAGATGACCTCAAATGCAAATGGTGCAATGGAACGAAATGATGTACATGTCGAGTCGAAGATTTTGATATATTATATGCCCAAAACGGAGCTACGGATGTAAAGTTACGGGCAGTCAAAGATTGCACAAAAAATTAAGGGGGGGAGAGGAAAAAAGTCAACCCTCAGTTTTAGATCTCAGATCTAGGGTTCGGGCACTGTTCACGGCGGCACTGTAGCAGCTCGGCGCCGGAGTTCGCGCTCGCCGGGGAAAGACGCCGGAGGAGAGGAGGGGCTCGCCGGTCGGGGCGGCGGCGGCGGTCGGCGGCGCCGGCGGGGGCGGCGCGGCGAAGAGGCGGCGGGGCCCGAGGCGGGGCCGGGCGAGGCGGCGGGCGGCGATGGCGGCGGTGGTGGCTCCGGCCACCGGAGCTATGGGCGGCGGCGGAGGCCGGTGGCCTCGGGCGGCGGCGGTCGGTGGCGGCGGCCACCTCTGGCCCGGGAGGAGGAGGAGGAAGGGGGCCGGCGCGCGGGCCAGGCGGGCCCGGCGGCGGCGATGTGGGCGCGGCCCACGTGGCGCGCGCGGACTGGACGGGAGGCGGTGGCGGCGGATGTTGTCCGGCGGGGCGGACACGTCCGTCGGCGCGGTGGAGCTATTTTTTTTTAAAACGAGGAGGACGGGGAGGAAGACGAGATCTGAAATGGGGGGGTGTATATATAGGCATAGAGGGAGCTAGGAGAGTCCAAATGAGGTGCGGTTTTCGCCCACGCGATCGTGATCGAACGCTCTAGGACATGGAGAAGAGTTTGGTGGGTTTTGGGCCAAATTTGGGGGGTGTTGGGCTGCAACACACACGAGGCCTTTTCGGTCCCTCGGTTAACCGTTGGAGTATCAAACGAAGTCCAAATGACCCGAAACTTGACAGGCGGTCTACCAGTAGTAAACCAAGGCCGCATGACAAGTCTCGGTCCAATTCGGAAATGTTTAATCCCCACACACGAAAGAAAGCTAGAAATGGCCACCGGAGGAGAACGAAGCGCCGGAAAGCAAAACGGACAACGGGGAAAAAGCTCGAATGCATGAGATGAACATGTATGCAAATGCAATGCACGTGATGACATGATAAGAGATGCACGGAAAAGAAAAACAACACACGGAGACCAAGACCCGAACCCGAAAAATAAATATAACTTAGCGCCGGAAACGGCAAGAGTTGGATACAAATAGGGAAAGTTACATCCGGGGTGTTACAACACTCCACCACTACGAAAAGATCTCGTCCCGAGATCTAGGACTGAAAGAACTCCGGGTACTCAGAACGGAGGTGATCCTCGCGTTCCCAGGTAGCTTCACGGTCGGAATGGTGAGACCACTTGACTTTGAGAAATTTGATTGACTTGTTGCGAGTCTTGCGTTCAGTCTCTTCAAGAATAGCAACTGGGTGCTCACGATAGGAGAGATCTTCTTGGAGCTCAATGTCCTCGAAGTTGACGGTGCGGTCAGGAGTCTTGAAGCACTTTCGAAGCTGAGAGACGTGGAACACATCATGAACATTGGCAAAGTTTGAAGGAAGCTCGAGCTGATAGGCGAGGTCGCCTCTCTTGCTAGCAATCTTGAAAGGTCCCACGTATCTAGGGGCAAGCTTCCCTTTGATACCGAAGTGACGAGTACCTTTCATAGGAGAGACACGGAGGTAAACATGATCTCCGATCTGGAAAGCCAAATCACGGTGCTTACTATCATAGTAGCTCTTCTGGCGGGATTGGGCTGCTTTGAGGTTATCACGAATGACTTTGCACATTTCTTCTGCTTCTGTGATTAAGTCATTACCCAGCAGCTGACGTTCACCGGTTTCAGACCAGTTGAGAGGGGTACGGCACTTCCTGCCATACAGAATTTCAAAGGGGGCCTTGCCCGAACTTGCTTGAAAACTGTTGTTATAGGAGAATTCAGCATAAGGAAGACAATCCTCCCACTTCATGCCGAAGGAGATCACACAAGCCCTGAGCATATCTTCAAGAATCTGGTTGACACGCTCGACTTGACCGCTTGTTTGAGGATGGAAAGCAGTGCTGAAGCGGATGTTGGTACCCATGGCCTTCTGAAAAGAATCCCAAAACTTCGAGGTAAAGATACTGCCACGGTTTGAAGAGATCACTTGAGGAATACCGTGCAGAGAGACAATACGAGAGGTATAGAGTTCCGCCAATTGAGCTGCAGCGATCGACTCTTTGATAAGCAAAAGTTGAGCTCGATTGAGTCAACCTAGAGCACTCCACATATGCAAACAAAGACATGGATGGATAGAGCATAACATGAATATCAAATCTCCCTTACTGATCATCCTCAAAAGAGGCACGGATCACTAGGAAACAAGCTGGACATATAGCATCATGAACTAAAATATCCCAGACTTAGTGAAAATCACTAAGTCCCTGAAATCAGCAATCTCAGGTACCTCTCTTCGCAAGCTTGCACAAGACAACACACACATCCTAAAAATGCATGGGTGGTACCTCTGGAAAGAAGACAAAATGCTTAACAATTCATCCCAAAGGGGCACAGGCATATCATGCACGGATTAAACATGGCAAAAATGACAAATGTGCATGATGAACTAACGGATCTGCAATTTAACTCATGAAGCCTCCTTCTAACAGCATTTTGGGCAACAAGATGACCTCAAATGCAAATGATGCAATGGAACGAAATGATGTACCTGTCGAGGCGAAGATTTTGATATATTATATGCCCAAAACGGAGCTACGGATGCAAAGTTACGGGCAGTCAAAGATTGCACAAAAAATTAAGGGGGGAGAGGAAAAAAGTCAACCCTCAGTTTTAGATCTCAGATCTAGGGTTCGGGCACTGTTCACGGCGGCACTGTAGCAGCTCGGCGCCGGAGTTCGCGCTCGCCGGGGAAGACGCCGGAGGAGAGGAGGGGCTCGCCGGTCGGGGCGGCGGCGGCGGTCGGCGGCGCCGGCGGGGGCGGCGCGGCGAAGAGGCGGCGGGGCCCGAGGCGGGGCCGGGCGAGGCGGCGGGCGGCGATGGCGGCGGCGGTGGCTCCGGCCACCGGAGCTACGGGCGGCGGCGGAGGCCGGTGGCCTCGGGCGGCGGCGGTCGGTGGCGGCGGCCAGCTCTGGCCCGGGAGGAGGAGGAAGGGGGCCGGCGCGCGGGCCAGGCGGGCCCGGCGGCGGCGATGTGGGCGCGGCCCACGTGGCGCGCGCGGACTGGACGGGAGGCGGTGGCGGCGGATGTTGTCCGGCCGGGGCGGACACGTCCGTCGGCGCGGTGGAGCTGTTTTTTTTTAAAACGAGGAGGACGGGGAGGAAGACGAGATCTGAAATGGGGGGGTGTATATATAGGCATAGAGGGAGCTAGGAGAGTCCAAATGAGGTGCGGTTTTCGCCCACGCGATCATGATCGAACGCTCTAGGACATGGAGAAGAGTTTGGTGGGTTTTGGGCCAAATTTGGGGGGTGTTGGGCTGCAACACACACGAGGCCTTTTCGGTCCCTCGGTTAACCGTTGGAGTATCAAACGAAGTCCAAATGACCCGAAACTTGACAGGCGGTCTACCGGTAGTAAACCAAGGCCGCATGACAAGTCTTGGTCCAATCCGGAAATGTTTAATCCGCACACACGAAAGAAAGCTAGAAATGGCCACCGGAGGAGAACGAAGCGCCGGAAAGCAAAACGGACAACGGGGAAAAAGCTCGAATGCATGAGATGAACATGTATGCAAATGCAATGCACGTGATGACATGATAAGAGATGCACGGAAAAGAAAAACAACACACGGAGACCAAGACCCAAACCCGAAAAATAAATATAACTTAGCGCCGGAAACGGCAAGAGTTGGATACAAATAGGGAAAGTTACATCCGGGGTGTTACACGCGAGGGGGGAGCGACTAGCGCGAACTCCGAAATAAGGAAATAACGAGACTGCGAGAAATAGCTCAAACGAGAAAAGGCATCCCCCCGCGCTCATCAAATAAAATTCAACTTCAACTTAAATCCAAATCCAGAAGGCAGGGTTATAGAAAAGAGATCCAAAGCAAATGGCTGTGTTCGGCGCCTAGTCTAGTCTTTGACGTCTTCTCACCAGTGCGGAGCTAAGTGCTGCCACTGGGCATGGGAGGGAGCCCCCGAGGCCCGAGGGCGGCTCTCCTGAGGCTCTGGGGCGTGTACAGCCCCACTCATTATTACGTGAGAGTGTCACGGGCGGCGATCTTCACATGTGTGAGCCTTACTTCGTATCGCCTGACGAGGGGCCCGCCTTGCGCCACCCCCTACCACCATTGGGACGACCAGAAACCAAGACGGCCCAACGAGGGCAGAGGGGACGCCAGCGGCGCCCTCGGCGACCATGGGTCCTCTGCCAGGGGAAAGGTCGCCGTCGCCACCCCGGCAGAGGGCCTACCTCTGGGCGTTGCCTTGCTCCGTGCGACACGGGGAGGGGCCTTGCTCCTGGCCCCATCCACGCAGCCCCCAGTGGGTCTCTCCTGTCGGGGCGGGCATTGCCTTGCCAGAACCATCATTTGGCGCCATGACCTGGTTCATCTATGACTCATGGTTAGTGCAAGCTTGCCCCTGAGGGATTAATGGTACCATGTATCTGTCGTCGACGGCGCGGCTGGCGGGGCTCTCTAGCGGTCCCTGAAAGGCTTCAGGTCCTAACGCCTCCTCCTCCCATCCTGGCCCGAGGAACGATCCGGGGTCGTCCTCCGGCATGTACCCCTGGTCCATCATGCGGGGCACGTAGGCTTCCGGGGCTGTCACCCCAAACACCTCGCCGTAGTGCCCCATGCTCCATGTCGCTCGGCCCAGCGCGGCGTCTTGAGGATGATAGCACGATGCCTCTCTAGGGCCATGGGGGGTAACGCTCGTGCCCATGCTCGTTGGAGGCGGCATGGGGGCAACGGTGCCCCCGGCGCCGTCGGTCGTCCTGGTGTCGATGAAGCCCCCAGGCGCACCCGAGGGCGCGTGGTTGCGGCCAGGCCTGTCGTGAGGTCCAGTAGCGGCCCAGGAAGGGAGCAGATAGCAGAAAGGCGATGCTCCTGCCGCCGCCGCATACAGTAGCTCAGCGACATGTTCCAGCAGTGCGTCGCAGCCACTCTCCATCAGCCGGCACCGCAGCAACTCCCGCGCCACCGTGAGCGCGGCCCGCATGTCTGCCTACTCCCGCCGGGTGTGTGGTGCCGTTGCTGCAGCGTGACTTGCGGCCCTTGCAGCGGCTCGTGCTTGTCATGGAGTGAGGGTGGATGACGCCTGGTCGCGCCGCCCGCGCCCCGCAGCGTTAGGCAGCACTCGCGCCGCCTGGAGCATGGGGTTGAGGTCTTCATGGGCAGGTGGCGCCGCCCGGGCTGGCCAGGCTACCCAGCGGTTGGAGTCAGCCCTTGGGTCGCCAGACATTGGGGCCGCGGAGCGTCGGTGAGTCGATTGGCGGGGAAGCGCACCCCTACCTGGCGTGCCAAATGTCGGATCACGGGTTCCAGCAAAACCCTTGAGGTTTGAACACTGGGGTGCGCACGAAGGTTTTCTCCCTATCGATCCATGCCCTAGCTCTCTAAGATCTCGCGGACGAACTCGACGAACTTACAACACAAAGACACAAGATTTATACTGGTTCGGGCCACCGTTGTGGTGTAACACCCTACTCTAGTGTGGTGTGGTGGATTGCCTCTTGGGCTGATGATGAACAGTACAAGGGGAAGAACAGCCTCATAAGGTTGAGGTGTTCTTGTGCTTGGTGAACTTGTGTGGGTCAGATGCCTCTGAATGAGTTCTCCCTCTCCTCTTTTCGTCGTCCTTCCTTTCTCTCTCCCTCTACCGTGGTGGCTAGTTCTACTTATATAGGCCCTGGTCCTCTCCCCAAATATTGAGCGGGAAGGGGGCCAACAACGACCAATTTGAAAGGGGACAACTAGTACAGTTTATCCTAACAAAAGTAGTCTTCGCCCGCAAAAGGCTCTGGTGGTGACGTCGTCTTGGGCTCCACGGTGACCTCCGTCTTGCCGTCCTGCTGGTCTTGGTCTCGTTGCACCGATATGGAAACCTTTTCTTGATGCCTCGGTACTCCGCCCCCTGCGCTTGCCCCCTTGGCACCAAAGAGGAAGCAAGGACACTGCGCGCGCTGGCGCCCGCCTGGTCTCGATCATCATGGCTCACGTCACTAGGACCTCACGAGGTTTTCCTGGCCTTGATCTCTCCGCCCCTCGCGAGCCTACTTGGCGAGGCCGCTCCTGAGGAGGTCTTGCGTCGACCGCCTCGCGAGGCATGGCCCCTGGCGAGGGTCTTGAATACCTCATCGATGTATATGGGCCGTACAGACCTGCTAGCTTAGCCACGCCATGGGCTGCAGGCAGGCAAGTATGGGGACCCCCGTTCCCAGAATGCTGACACATGTCCTATTATTCTTGGTAGACCTTTCCTTAGAACGATTGGTGCAATTATTGATATGAAGGAAGGGAATATTAGATTGCAATTTCCGTGAAGGAAAGGCATGAAACACTTTCCTAGAGAGAAAATTAAATTACCTTATGAATCTATTATGATAGCCACTTATGGATTGCCTACCATAGATGGCAATACCTAGATCTATCCTTGCTTTATGCCTAGCTAGGGGCGTTAAACGATAGCGCTTGTTGGGAGGCAACCCAATTTTATTTTTGTTCCTTGCTTTTTGTTCCTGTTTAGTAATAAATAATTTATCTAGCCTGTGTTTTGGTTGTGTTTTTTGTGTTTAATTAGTGTTTGTGCCAAGTAGAACCGTTGGGAAGACTTGGGGAAAGTCTTGTTGATCTCGCTTTAAAAAACAGAAACTTTAGCGCTCACGAGAATTGCTGCCATTTTTTATTGGAAAGTTATATTTAGTTAATTAGTTTTGAAGATGATTAATAGATAAATTACTCACGTTCATAAATTTATTTTAGAATTTTTGGGGTTACATAAGTATTCGAAACCTACAGATTACTACAGACTGTTCTGTTTTTGACAGATTCTGTTTTTCGTGTGTTGTTTGCTTATTTTGATGAATCTATGGCTAGTAATAGAGTTTATGAACCATAGAAAAGTTGGAATACAGTAGGTTTAACAGCAATATAAATAAAGAATGAGTTCATTACAGTACCTTGAAGTGGTGGTTTGTTTTCCTTTACTAACGGAGCTCACGAAGATTTTCTTTTAAGTTTTGTGTTGTGAAGTTTTCAAGTGTTGGGTAAGGATTTGATGGATAATGGAACAAGGAGTGGCAAGAGCCTAAGCTTGGGGATGCCCATGGCACCCCAAGGTAAATAAAAGGACACCAAAAAGTCTAAGCTTGGGGATGCACCGGAAGGCATCCCCTCTTTCGTCTTCGTCTATTGGTAACTTTACTTGGAGCTATATTTTTATTCGTCACATGATATGTGTTTTGCTTGGAGCGTCTTGTATGATTTGAGTATTTGATTTTTAATTTACCACAATCATCCTTGCTGTACACACCTTTTTAGAGATACACACATGAGTTAGAATATATTAGAATACTCTATGTGCTTCACTTATATCTTTTGAGCTATATAGTTTCTGCTCTAGTACTTCACTTATATATTTTAGAGCACGGTGGTGGTTTTATTTTATAGAAACAATTGATCTCTCATGCTTCACTTATATTATTTTGAGATTCCTTTAGAACAACATGGCAATTTTCTTTTAGGCATAATAAAAACTTTCATATAAATGCATTGAATACTAAGAGAAGTTTGATACTTGATGATTGTTTTGAGATATGGAGATAGTGATATCAAAGTTGTGCTAGTTGAGTTGTTGTGAATTTGAGGAATACTTGTGTTGAAGTTTGCAAGTCCCGTAGCATGCACGTATGATAAACGTTGTGTAACAAATTTGAAACATGAGGTGTTATTTCATTGTCTTCCTTATGAGTGGCGGTCGGGGACGAGCGATGGTTTTTTCCTATCAATCTATCCCTCTAGGAGCATGCGCATAATACTTTGTTTTTGATGACTTGTAGATTTTTACAATAATTATGTGAGTTCTTTATGACTAATGTTGAGTCCATGTATTATACACACTCTCATCCTTCCATCATTGCTAGCCTCTTCGGTACCATGCATTGCCCTTTCTCACCTTGAGAGTTGGTGCAAACTTCGCCGGTGCATCCAAACCCCGTGATACGATACGCTCTATCACACATAAACCTCCTTATATCTTCCTCAAAACAGCCACCACACCTACCTATTATGTCATTTCCATAGCCATTCCGAGATATATTGCCATGCAACTTTCCACCGTTCCGTTTATTATGACACGCATCATCATTGTCATATTGCCTTGCATGATCATGTAATTGACATCGTATTTGTGGCAAAGCCACCATTCATAATTCTTTCAGACATGTCACTCATGAGTCATTGCACATCCCGGTACACCGCCGGAGGCATTAATATAGAGTCATATCTTGTTCTAGTATCGAGTTGTAATCATTGAGTTGTAAATAAATAGAAGTGTGATGATCATCAGTAATAGAGCATTGTCCCAAAAAAAAAGAAAAAAGGCCAAATAAAAAAAAGGCCCCAAAAAGGGGGGGGGGCAATGCTACTATCCTTTTTTCCACACTTGTGCTTCAAAGTAGCACCATGATCTTTACGATAGAGAGTCTCTTGTTTTGTCATTTTCATATACTAGTGGGAATTTTTCATTATAGAACTTGGCTTGTATATTCCAACAATGGGCCTCCTCAAGTGCCCTAGGTCTTCGTGAGCAAGCAAGTTGGATGCACACCCACTTAGTTTCTTTTGTTGAGCTTTCATATATTTATAGCTCTAGTGCATCCGTTGCATGGCAACCCCTACTCCTTGCATTGACATCAATTGATGGGCATCTCCCTAGCCCATTGATTAGCCGCGTCGATGTGAGACTTTCTCCTTTTTTGTCTTCTCCACATAACCCCCTTCATTATATTCTATTCCACCCATAGTGCTATATGCATGGCTCACGCTCATGTATTGCGTGAAAGTTGAAAAAAGTTTGAGATTACTAAAGTATGAAACAATTGCTTGGCTTGTCATCCGGGTTGTGCATGATGAGAGCATTCTTGTGTGACGAAAATGGAGCATGACCAAACTCAATGATTTTGTAGGGATGAACTTTCTTTGGCCATGATTATTTTGAGAAGACATGATTGCTTAGTTAGTATGCTTGAAGTATTATTATTTTTATGTCAATATTAAACTTTTATCTTGAATCTTTTGGACCTGAACATTCATGCCACAATAAAGAAAATTACATTTAGAAATATGTTAGGAAGCATTCCACATCAAAAATTCTGTTTTTATCATTTACCTACTCGAGGACGAGCAGGAATTAAGCTTGGGGATGCTTGATATGTCTCCAATGTATCTATAATTTTTGATTGTTCCATGCTATTATATTATCTGTTTTGGATGATAACGGGCTTTATTGTCGGGACCCCGATCCTAAGTCACACCGATCTAGCATGTAACACATCATATCACTTTGCGGCCTCACGCACGGTATTCCCACGGGTGCCACCTTACCTGGCCCGGGACCGTTTGCGCCTTTTGGCTCACGTATATGATAGTGTCGCTAGCATCCATATGACAGAGAACCCGGGCCGACATGACTAGTCGTGAACCCAAGGTGGCACCAACTTACGGGGACAGGCATACATGAATCAACCTCGAGCATGTCGGTCAATAGCGTATGAATCCGGGCCGTAGCACTGGGCTAACAGGACTCCGGGAACCCGGGCTGTAGCAGGCTAGGCAGGACTCCGGATGTCACCCCGTGACATTTCCCCGAAGGGACAGACACAGGAACGAAGTGAATCACATGCCGGCCAGTCAAGTGTTCCGGAGCAGTAGTGCTGGGCTAGCGCTGTAGCGGACTACTATGGCTCATGGAAGCACAAGACTACATTTCCCCATAAGAGAGGCTACCAGGGATAAACAACTAGGTTGTCAGATCCCACACATAGAAATACACGTTACACGTACGCATAACATGCAAGTATGTGCTGTACAACATGGCATCACAACATAACTCAAACTCATATAGATAAAGGCCCAGAAGAGCCACATAGCATTCAATTCAAACAGGGGTCACATGACCCAACATTCAGAGCATACAAACAACGGAAGCATTACATGTCCGAGTACAGACAACTACAAAAGGAAAAGACTAAGAAGCCTGACTAAACACGACCCTCCCAAGGGTACAAAATCGTAGCTGGGATACAAGCTACTCGTCGAAGTCACTAGTGTAACCAACTGCAAAACATAAATAAGCAAACATGAGTATGAAGGTACTCAGCAAGTCTTACATCAGAACTATCTACATATGCAACATTATCAACAAGGGGGGTGGTGGAGTTAACAGCAGCAAGCCAGCTTTGACTCAGTGGCTAACCTATACTACGAGTATCAGAAACTTCTTTGAGGTGAGAAGACGCACACGAGTCCACATATTCACCATATCAATACTCCACTATGGATCCGTTCCCGTCTCCCTACGAGAAGGCCATCCATAGCACTCATGCTTATCTTGCAGATTTTAGAGTATCCACTTCAAGTTGTCTATGTACTACATAAGTCCTCCAAGTTTCCATATCCGAGGAAAACAACTATTCGAATAGATAATGTTAACCCTGCAGGGGTGTACTTCTTCACACACGCTCTAGCCACTTATCGCCCTGTACACGTCATGTACCTCGGCAACCTTCAAGCGGAAGCCGGGCGAGGGTGTCGGCCACGACCTGACTAACCACACAAGTCTCTCGTCCAGGTTTATCGCCTATTCGAGTTCCATCCGCAAGGAGTTCCGGCTGAAGTCTCCAGTACAACCCCAAACGATGTGTGCAGGGTTCCCAAGCCCACCATCCGGGTGCCACTTGGTACACCGTGCCATGGTGGCTAGTCTGTCCCAAGCCTGTCCTGTCGGACACCACCTGGTAGACAAGTAGCACTACCTACAAACGCCAGGAACTAATTGCAACTCCTGGACAGAGATCAAGTGGATTAATAAGCTGAGAGGGGCCGGATAACCAGAACCCAATGTGTGATAACAACTGGACTTGGATAACATACACATAACTCAGTGCTTAGGGACGGTTCCAATGAGACAACCCACCATGTACTCCTACATGGCCTCTCATTGCTACGTTTACCAAAACATGTTCACACACTTAGCCTTTATCGGTAGGACATGTTCACCACTCCGATTCATTCCCGATGAATCAGACCTGACACAACTCTAAGCATAGATGGCATAAAGAAAACAAGCATGGATGAGTAGGCACATCAAGGCTCAAGCAACTCCTACTCATGCTAGTGGGTTTCAACTAGTTACTGTGGCAATGACAGGTCATGCAGAGGAATGGGTTCAACTACCACAGCAGAAAAGTAGCAGTTGAATCGTTATTGTCCTAATGCAGTATAAGGAGAAAGAGCGAGAGAGTGGGATTTATCGAAATGCTCAAGGTGGTTTGCTTGCCTGATAGACGACGAAGGGGCACTGCTCCTCTGACAGGTACTCGGGAACACCTTCCGGAGTGGAACCTATCGAGAAGAAATTGTGCCAGCAATCAATACACAAACAAATGCAACAATATGATGCATGAACATGACATGTGCAAATGCTAGTGTTTGGGCTAATGCAAGATGCTACCAAGTTGGTTGAAGCCCATTTGAATCAAAGATTCAAATGCAATTCAAAATGAAGCATTTAAAATGCCCATATTATGTTTTCACTTATACAGCATGTATAAGTTGGTTTTTCATGCATGGAACTGGCATAAATGGATTCCTTGCATTTTTCTGATATTTTTTCATATATAAATTTTTTCATTCTGAGCTACGGTTGAATTTCTATGAATTTTAGAAGTTTAAGCAATATTCTGGAATTTCCTGAGTTAAAATAATTCCAGAAATCATTTATTGCATCAGCTTGAGGTCAGCACTGTGTCAGCAGGTCAACTGGGTTGACCCAGGCCAAACCTGACCAGTGGGACCCATTGGTCAGTGACTAACTAAACTAACCTAGTTTAATTAGCACTAACCTAGGTTAAACTAATTAGTTTTTAAACCTAAGCTAGACTAATTAACCGGGCGGGGCCCGCATGTCATAGACCCAGGGGAGGTCAAATCCCCTGGTCAACCGGGCAAAACTGCCGGCGGCTCGACGCCGGCAAGACCTGGCGCGGCGGTGCGCTGCGGGTTTTGCCCACAGGGAGCCATTTGGCGCGCGGAGTGCAGCTACGGGATGTGGACGCTCGTCCGCATCCAGCCGTGGTGGTGGCGCGGCCGGGGAGCGGCCGGAGTGGCGCCGGCGACGACGAGTGCGGCGACCGGAGTTCGACCAGGTGCAGGGACGCAGTTGCAGCGCTCGAGAGAGCGAGTTGGAGTGCGGGTTGGGTTCCTGGCGAGGTCTGGAGCACGTGCATGTGCGTAGGAGTGACGAACACGGCCTCTGGCCACGGCGGCGAGGAGCTCAGGCGGCGGCGCAAATCGGTCGCCGACGGAACGGTGGCCAGAGATGGAAATAGAGCAAGGGGAGAGAGAGGATAAGTAGAGGAGCTCACAGCGAGGCTAACGGAGGGCTCGGCAGGCGCGGGGACGGCCGGTGGGCAGCAAATTGACGGCGAGGGTCTCCGGGCACCGAAGTTGAAGAAGACGTCGGGGACGGTGTTGCAGGGCCTCCGGCGAAGCCTGGGTCGGCGTGGAGGTTGAGGACGGCAGCGCAGAGCTAAAGGGCATGTCCAGGGGGCAAGGGGGAGGCAGTGGCCGCAGTGGTGCTTGTCAGCAGCGACGGCAGCGCTTCATCCGTCGCGGGAGAGGGTGACAGAGGAGGAGACGGGGACGAGGGAGAGTGAGAGGGGGTCGGGGAGGCTGCGTGGCGTCTCCAGGGACGTCCAGAGGGAGGCGGCAAGCAGGAGGTGGCCGGGCGTGCGTCGGCCACGCGCTCGGCGTCCTCCTGGCGCGGTGGAGAAGACGACTGGCAGGGCCAGGTGGGCCGCACAGTGCTAGTCCTCAGGTAAGTGGCCCAGGTAAGTGTTTTTCCCTTTTTTGTTTCTTTTTGTATTTCTGAGATTTGTTTTTGACTTAAAATAAATACTAGAACAATTATAAAAATGTTGGGATTCCTTATGACCACTAGTTATAATATACGAGAGGCTCTCACCAAATTCCGACATTTTTGGAGCCTTTAAAATATTTATATTATTTTAAACAGCTCCAATTCAAATACATATGGGTTCATTCAAAAATCCAAAATGTTTAGCAAAAATGTGCATCACCTCTGGTTGTTGTTTCCAACATTTTCCAAAGACCATGAACATTTTTGAAAAGCATTTTGGGTTCATTGAAATTCCATTTTTAATTTGAACCTATTTGAAATTGCTTTGGTGCTAGGGTTTGAAACATCCCCATTTCAATTTCATTTGAAACTTAACATGATGCACAAAGCAAATCTACATCATACCAGAACTAGGGATGTGAGAACTCGCCCCACTCGGAAGAATCTCGTCCCGAGATTCAGGAGTTGGCGGAAATAAAGCGGGGTACTCAAGTCGAAGACGATCTTCTCGCTCCCAAGTAGCTTCTCTCTCGGCATGATGAGACCACTAAACCTTGAGAAACTTGATGTTATGACGTCGAGTGACACGCTCTGCTTGATCCAGAATGCGAATGGGGTAATCTCGATAAGTGAGGTTATCTTGGAGATCAAGCGTTTCGTGGTCCACTCCGCGGATGGGATCCGAGAAGCAACGCCTGAGTTGAGAGACGTGGAAGACATCATGTACTCGAGAAAGATGTGGGGGTAGATCCAATTGGTAGGCAACCTCTCCTCGTTTAGCAAGAATGCGAAAAGGGCCGATGTAACGAGGATCCAACTTGCCCTT
The DNA here is from genome assembly GCF_003073215.2 of Triticum urartu. NCBI lineage: Eukaryota > Viridiplantae > Streptophyta > Magnoliopsida > Poales > Poaceae > Triticum > Triticum urartu. The sequence goes on along the minus strand of NC_053022.1, from coordinate 378,882,275 downwards.
GATACCGAAACGATGGGTACCCTTCAAAGGAGTAACCCGAAGGTAAGCCTGGTCGTTAACTTCATATGCCACTTCCTTATGATGACAGTCATACTAGCTCTTTTGACGAGATTGGGCTCTTTTCAAATTCTCACGAATGATGTGAACTTGCTCTTCTGCCTCCTGGATCATATCCGGCCCAAAGAATTGTCTTTCACCAGTTTCTGACCAGTTCAAAGGTGTTCGACATCTTTGTCCATAGAGAATCTCAAAAGGAGCTTTCTTAAGACTGGATTGATAGCTATTGTTATAAGCAAACTCGGTGAAAGGAAGACACTTCTCCCAATCCATACCAAATGAGATAACACAAGCTCTAAGCATGTCTTCAAGAATTTGGTTGACCCTTTCCACCTGACCACTTGACTGAGGGTGGAAAGCGGTACTGAAAGAAAGATGGGTTCCCATGGCATTCTAGAAACTTTCCCAGAAATAAGAGGTGAAAAGACTGCCACGGTCTGAATTGATCTCTAGTGGGACACCATGGAGTGACACTATTCGGGAGATATATAAGTCAGCGAGCGGACTAGCAGTGATACTTTCTCGAATGGGTAGGAAGTGAGCCACTTTGGAGAGACGATCAATGACTACGAAGATAGCATTATTTCCTTTCTTGGTCCTGGGAAAGCCGGCGATGAAGTCCATACCAACTTTGTCCCATTTCCACTCGGGAATAGCTAAAGGTTGAAGGGTGCCAGCAGGTCTTTGATGCTCTGCCTTAACGCGACGACAAACATCACAGTTGGCAATATACTGAGCGATTTCTCTCTTCATCCTAGTCCACCAGAACCTCTGGCGTAGGTCCTGATACATCTTGGTACTACCGGGATGAATCGTGAGAGGAGATTCACGGGCCTCCTTAAGGATCAGTTGCTGCATCTGTTGACATTTGGGAACCACCAAATGGTTTCCAAAGTAAACAACACCTCGTTCATCCATAGAGAAACAGCCAGCAACTCCCTTGGAAATATTTTTCTTGATCCGGGAGATTCCCGTATCATGCTTCTGAGCCTCTATGATCTGATCCGTAAGGGTAGGTTTCGCCACCAAGGTAGAAAGGGAACCATGAGGAGCTATGTGAAGGTTAAGCTTACAGAATTCCTCATGGAGGGGTGGTTGACATTGTTGCAACATGAGGCTGTTGCAATAGGATTTACGACTTAGAGCATCAACCATGACATTGGCTTTGCCTACGGTGTAGGTGATTCCTAAGTTGTAATCTGAGATCAACTCCAACCAACGTCTCTGTCTGAGATTCAGATCCGGTTGGGTGAAGATATACTTGAGACTCTGATGGTCAGTGTAGATTTCGCAACGGTTACCAAGAAGGTAATGTCGCCAAGTCTTAAGTGCATAGACTACAGCTGCAAGCTCTAGATCATGTGTAGGATAATTTTCCTCATGGGGATGCAACTGTCGAGATGCATAGGTGATCACATGATGATCCTGCATAAGAATGCAACCTAGTCCTTGACGCGAAGCGTCACAATAGATAACAAAGTCTTTAGTGAAATCTAGTGGCACGAGTATGGGCGCAGAAGTCAGGCGTCTTTTCAGTTCCTGAAAACTGTGCTCACACTGTGGGGTCCACTCAAACCTTTTATCTTTCTTGAGAAGTTCCGTGAGGGGTTTGGACACTTTGGAGAAGTTTTCAACGAAGCGACGACAATAACTGGCTAGACCAAGGAAACTCCTAACTTGTTTGACCGTTTCAGGTGGAGTCCAATCGAGAACGGCTTTAACTCTCTCGGTATTGACAGTAATGCCCTTACCAGAGATCACGTGGCCCAGATAGGTCATTTCTGGCAACCAAAGTTCACACTTGGAGAACTTGGCATAAAGGCGGTACTCTCTGAGTTTTTCTAACACAAGTCTAAGATGTTCGGCATGCTCTTCCTCGTTCTTCGAGTAAATAAGAATATCATCGAGATAAACCACGACGAACTTATCTAAGTACTCCATAAAGATCGTGTTCATCAAGCGGGAGAAAGTAGCTGGAGCATTGGTTAGGCCAAAAGACATCACGGTGTACTCGTATTGACCATAACGAGTGACAAAGGCCGTTTTGGAGATGTCCCCGTTTCTGATTTTGATTTGGTGGTAGCCTAACCTCAAATCCATCTTGGAAAAGACCGAGGATCCAGCGAGCTGATCATACAGGTCATTGCTCCTGGGGAGCGGATACTTGTTCTTTATCGTGACCACATTAACGGGATGATAATCTACAACCATCCGATCCGTACCATCCTTCTTCTTAACGAAGAGGACAGGACAAGCCCAAGGAGAAGAACTGGGACGGATGAAACCCTTTTGCAGGGACTCATCAAGTTATTTCTTAAGCTCGACTAACTCCAAAGGTGCCATCTTGTATGGTCTCCTAGAGATTGGAACAGTTCCTAGGATAAGTTCTATGACAAACTCTACATCTCTGTCAGGTGGAACACCTGGCAGTTCTTCTGGAAAGACATCCGGGAAGTCACGGACTACCGGAATATCTTCAAGGTCTGGAAGAGGGCTGGCATTAAGAGAATAGAGTTGAGGCCTTGCAACTCTAGTGAAGACAGTGACTATTTTGCCAGATGGATGTGTAAGTTGAACAGATCTGGTGTAACAATTGATCTTGGCATGATGAGCTGTCATCCAGTCCATGCCCAAGATGATGTTAATATCTGAAGACTTGAGAGATATCAAAGAAGCAAGGAATACCAGTCTGTCAACAAGGATTTCATTACCATGGCTTACCTTGGAGGTTTGCCATTTGGAACCAGGAGTCTGGATTATTAGTGGAGTTGGCATATCACAAAATGACATGTCGTGCAACCGAGCATAACCTTCGGATATGAAGGAGTGAGATGCTCCAGTATCGAACAGAACTGAAGCTGGGTGACAATTGGCAAGAAGCGTTCCCAGTACGACGTCGGGATCATCTTGAGCTTCTGTAGCTGAGACATGGTGCACACATGCTCGTTCAATGGAGGCTGGCTTGGTACTGATCATCTTGCCTGATGGCTTTTCACGGCCAACAGACCTCTCAGACTAGGGTGGAGTATAACTGGACTGAGGGCAGTCACGTGCGTAGTGTCCTGGTTCTCCGCAGGTGAAGCAAGTTCCTAAGGTAGGACGTGGTCCTACATTGGAAAGTGGTCCACTAATACGCTTGGGTGGAGCACGTTGCTGAGCTGGGTGAGGCACCACATCGGATAGCCTCGGTGCATATCCAGGTGGAAGAGCTGAGTTCAGAATCCAAATCCGTCGCTTCTGAGAGCCAAAGCGGGAGGAAGAACCTAGATCACGGTTGTGCTTACGAGACTCCTCGTAAGTGAGCTGAGCTGTCTCTGCATTAATGGCCTTGTTCACAAGAGCCTGGAAAGTATCACAATGATGCAGGTGGAGATCACGACGCAACTTAGGGTTGAGACCCTTCCGGAACCTAGCCCGCTTTTTAGCTTCCGTGGACACTTCTTCTGTAGCATAGCGGGCGAGGTTTCCAAACTCCCTACCATAAGCATCAACAGGCAGCTTACCTTGGGTAAAACTACATAAATCTTCCCTCTTGCGGTCAATGAGAGCCTGAGGAATGTGGTGCTCATGAAAAGCCTCGGTGAAATCCCTCCAGGTAGGAATCTGACCAGCTGGAAGCATAGCCTCATAGCTCTGCCACCAAATACTAGCAGGACCTTCCAGGTGATAGGTAGCATAGGTGACCTTGTCACCTTTAGCTACGTTCGTAGAATGCAACTGGTGAGTGATGCTCTGGAGCCAGTCATCTGCATCGAGTGGCTCAATGGAATGATGGAAGGTGGGTGGTTTCAGACCAATGAAGTCGGTGATGGAAACCAACTTCTTACACTGATGTGCGGTGTTCTGCTCAATCTGTGCTAGCAAGCGGTTAGTTTCATGCTTGTTCCTCTCAGATGCTAGCAAGAACTCTGCCATCAAAGGCTGGTCATGAGGATCCTCATCCCTACCATCTCCGTGGTTCTTGCTATGAGCAACTAAACCTCGGTTAGCAGACGACATCCTGGCACAGAAACCAAGGAAACAAGGATGGAATTAGCATCGACATGAGGATGCGGAATGTAATGCAAAAGCATTGGAAACTCTTGAAATCCTAGGACAATTTCAGCAGCATAACGGCTGTAAATGCTCAAAAGGATTTTGAGACATTCATCAAAGGAATAGGATAATCACTTAGCATCATAATATCAAGGTTCTGGGTCAAACTGATGACACACGGAAGTAGTAGAACTGTACGGAGACACAACCCAACAATCCTAAGACTTTACGGTTTAGTAACACGTCATCCTGAGATATAGAGGAGAAGCCTAGGCCTTAACCCTCGTAGAAGAGAAGAGGCTGACTCAGAAAGAATGACATGAGGTAAAGGAGTAAAAAGAGCCTTACGTTCCCTTCCACAATCAATTCCCTTATATAACTAAAGCATTTCTAGACTCAACTTTGACCAGTTTGGCTTGGTAATCCTACAGTCAGTCAGGCTCTGATACCAACACTGTCGGGACCCCGATCCCAAGTCACACCGATCTAGCATGTAACACATCATATCACTTTGCGGCCTCACGCACGGTATTCCCACGGGTGCCACCTTACCTGGCCCAGGACCGTTTGCGCCTTTCGGCTCACGTATATGATAGTGTTGCTAGCATCCATATGACAGAGAACCCGGGCCAACATGACTAGTCGTGAACCCAAGGTGGCACCAACTTACGGGGACATGCATACATGAATCAACCTCGAGCATGTCGGTCAACAGCGTATGAATCCGGGCTGTAGCACTGGGCTAACAGGACTCCGGGAACCTGGGCTGTAGCAGGCTAGGCAGGACTCCGGATGTCACCGCGTGACATTTCCCCGAAGGGACAGACACATGAACGAAGTGAATCACATGCCGGCCAGTCAAGTGTTCCGGAGCAGTAGTGCTGGGCTAGCAGGACTCCGGTGAACCGGGCTGTAGTAGACTACTATGGCTCATGGAAGCACATGACTACATTTCCCCATAAGAGAGGCTACCAGGGATAAACAACTAGGTTGTCGGATCCCACACATAGCAATACACGTTACACGTACGCATAACATGCAAGTATGTGCTGTACAACATGGCATCACAACATAACTCAAACTCATATAGATAAAGGCCCAGAAGAGCCACATAGCATTCAATTCAAACCGGGGTCAAATGACCCAACATTCAGAGCATACAAACAACGGAAGCATTACATGTCTGAGTACAGACAACTACAAAAGGAAAAGACTAAGAAGCCTGACTAAACACAACCCTCCCAAGGGTACAAAATCGTAGCTGGGATACAAGCTACTCGTCGAAGTCACTAGTGTAACTAACTGCAAAACATAAATAAGCAAACGTGAGTACGAAGGTACTCAGCAAGTCTTACATCAGAACTATCTACATATGCAACATTATCAACAAGGGGGGTGGTGGAGTTAACAGCAGCAAGCCAGCTTTGACTCAATGGCTAACCTATACTATGAGTATCAGAAACTTCTTTGAGGTGAGAAGACGCACACGAGTCCACATATTCACCATATCAATACTCCACTATGGACCCGTTCCCGTCTCCCTACGAGAAGGCCATCCATAGCACTCATGCTTATCTTGCGGATTTTAGAGTATCCACTTCAAGCTGTCTATGTACTACATAAGTCCTCCAAGTTTCCATATCCGAGGAAAACGGCTATTCAAATAGATAATGTTAACCCTGTAGGGGTGTACTTCTTCACACACGCTCTCGCCACTTATCGCCCTGTACACGTCATGTACCTCGGCAACCTTCAAGCGGAAGCCGGGCGAGGGTGTCAGCCACGACCTGACTAACCACACAAGTCTCTCGTCCAGGTTTATCGCCTATTCGAGTTCCATCCGCAAGGAGTTCCAGCCGAAGTCTCTAGTACGGCCACAAACGATGTGTGCAGGGTTCCCAAGCCCACCATCCGGGTGCCACTTGGTACACCATGCCACGGTGCCTAGTCTGTCCCAAGCCCGTCCAGTCGGACACCACCTGGTAGACAAGTAGCACTACCTACAAACGCGAGAAACTAGTTGCAACTCCTGGACAGAGATCAAGTGGATTAATAAGCCGAGAGGGGCCGGATAACCGGAACCCAATGTGTGGTAGTAACTGGACTTGGATAACATACACAGAACTCAGTGCTTAGGGACGGTTCCAATGAGACAACCCACCCTGTACTCCTACATGGCCTCTCATCACTACCTTTACCAAAACGTGTTCACACACTTAGCCTTTATCTGTAGGACATGTTCACCACTCCGATTCATTCCCGATGAATCAGACCTGACACAACTCTAAGCATAGTTGGCATAATGAAAACAAGCATGGATGAGTAGGCACATCAAGGCTCAAGCAACTCCTACTCATGCTAGTGGGTTTCAACTAGTTACTATGGCAATGACAGGTCATGTAGAGGAATGGGTTCAACTACCGCAGCAGAAAAGTAGCATCTGAATCGTTGTTGTCCTAATGCAGTATAAGGAGCAAGAGCGAGAGAGTGGGATTTATCAAAATGCTCAAGGGGGTTTGCTTGCCTGATAGACAACGAAGGGGCACTGCTCCTCTGACAGGTACTCGGGAACACCTTCCGGAGTGGAACCTATCAAGAAGAAACGGTGCCGACAATCAATACACAAACAAATGCAACAATATGATGCATGAACATGACATGTGCAAATGCTAGTGTTTGGGCTAATGCAAGATGCTACCAAGTTGGTTGAAGCCCATTTGAATCAAAGATTCAAATGCAATTCAAAATGAAGCATTTAAAATGCCAATATTATGTTTTCACTTATACAACATGTATAAGTTGGTTTTTCATGCATGGAACTGGCATAAATGGATTCCTTGCATTTTTCTGATAATTTTTCATATATAAATTATTTCATTCTTAGCTACGGTTGAACTTCTATGAATTTTAGAAGTTTAAGCAATATTCTGGAATTTCCTGAGTTAAAATAATTCCAGAAATCATTTATTGCGTTAGCTTGAGGTCAGCACTGCGTCAGCAGGTCAACTGGGTTGACCCAGGTCAAACCTGACCAGTGGGACCCACTGGTCAGTGACTAACTAAACTAACCTAGTTTAATTAGCACTAACCTAGGTTAAACTAATTAGTTTTTAAACCTAAGGTAGACTAATTAGCGGCCGGGGCCCGCATGTCATAGACCGAGGGGAGGTCAAATCCCCTGGTCAACCAGGCAAAACTGCCGGCGGCTCGATGTCGGCGAGGCCAGGCGCGGTGGTGCGCTGCGGGTTTTGCCCACAGGGAGCCATTTGGCGCGCGGAGTGCAGCTACGGGATGCGGACGAGTGCGGCGGCCGGAGTTCGACCAGGTGCGGGGACGCAGTTGCAGCGCTCGAGAGAGCGAGTTGGGGTGCGGGTTGGGTTCCTGGTGAGGTCTGGAGCACGTCCATGTGCGTAGGAGCGACGAACACGGCCTCTGGCCACGGCGGCGAGGAGCTCAGGCGGTGGCGCGAATCGGTCGCCGACGGAATGGTGGCCAGAGAGGGAAATAGAGCACGGGGAGAGATGGGATAAGCAGAGGAGCTCACAGCGAGGCTAACGGAGGGCTCGGCAGGCGCGGGGACGGCCGGTGGGCAGCAAATCGACGACGAGGGTCTCCGGGCACCAAAGTTGAAGAAGACGTCGGGGACGGCGTTGCAGGGCCTCCGGCGAAGCCTGGGTCGGCGTGGAGGTTGAGGACGGCAGCGCGGAGCTAAAGGGCATGTCCAGGGGGCGAGGGGGAGGCAGTGGCCGCGGTGGTGCTTGTCGGCGGCAACGGCAGCGCTTCGGCCCTCGCAGGAGAGGGTGAAAGAGGAGACGGGGACGAGGGAGAGTGAGATGGGGTCGGGGAGGCTGCGTGGCGCCTCCAGGGACGTCTAGAGGGAGGCGGCAAGCAGGAGGTGGCCGGGCGTGCGCCGGCGTGCGTCGGCCACGCGCTCGGCGTCCTCCTGGCGCGGTGGAGAAGACGACTGGCAGGGCCAGCTGGCTGGGCCGCAAAGTGCCAGGCCTCAGGTAAGTGGCCCAGGTAAGTGTTTTTCCCTTTTTTGTTTCTTTTTCTATTTCTGACCTTTTTTGGCTTAAAATAAATACTAGAACAATTCTAAAAATGTTGGGATTCCTTATGACCACTAGTTATAATATACCAAAGGCCCTCACCAAATTCCAACATTTTTGGAGCCTTTAAAATATTTATATTATTTTAAACAGCTCCAATTCAAATACATATGGGTTCATTCAAAAATCCAAAATGTTTAGCAAAAATGTGCATCACCTCTGGTTGTTGTTTCCAACATTTTCCAAAGACCATGAACATTTTTGAAAAGTATTTTGGGTTCATTGAAATTCCATTTTTAATTTGAACCTATTTGAAATTGCTTTGGTGCTAGGGTTTGAAACATCCCCATTTCAATTTCATTTGAAACTTAACATGATGCACAAAGCAAACCTACATCATACCAAAACTAGGGATGTGACATTTATTTTACACTTTTATATTATTTTTGGGACTAACCTATTAACCGGAGGCCCAGCGCAAATTGCTGTTTTTTTGCCTATTTCAGTGTTTCGCAGAAAGGGAATATCAAACGGAGTCGAAACAGAATGAAACCTCCAGGAGCGTGAATTTAGGAACAAACGTGATCTAGAGGACTTGGAGTGGACGTCAAGCAATCAACGAGGAGGCCACGAGGTAGGGGGCGCGCCTACCCCCTGGGCGCGTCGTCCACCCTCGTGGGCCCCTCGTTGCTCCACCGACCTACTTGTTCCTCCTATATATATATTCATATACCCCGCAAACATCCAGGAGGACCACGAAAACCTAATTCCACCGCTGCAACCTTCTATACCCAAGAGATCCCATCTTGGGGCCTTTTCTAGAGCTCCGCCGGAGGGGGCATTGATCACAGAGGGCCTCTACATCAACTCCATGGCCTCTCTGGTGATGTGTGAGTAGTTTACCTCAGACCTTCGGGTCCATAGCTAGTAGCTAGATGGCTTCTTCTCTCTCTTTGGATCTCAATACAAAGTTCTCCTCGATTCTCTTGGAGATCTATTCGATGTAATCTTCTTTTGCGGTGTGTTTGTCGAGCTCCGATGAATTGTGGGTTTATGATCAAGTTTATCTATGAACAATATTTGAATATTCTCTGAATTCTTTTATGTATGATTGGTTTATCTTTGCAATTCTCTTTGAATTATCAGTTTGGTTTGGCCTACTAGATTGATCTTTCTTGCAATGGGAGAAGTGCTTAGCTTTGGGTTCAATCTTGCGGTGCTCGATCCCAGTGACAGAAAGGGAACCGACACGTATTGTATTGTTGCCATCGAGGCTAAACAGATGGGGTTTATATCATATTGCATGACTTTATCCCTCTACATCATGTCATCTTGCTTAAGGCGTTACTCTGTTCTTATGAACTTAATACTCTAGATGCATGCTGGATAGCGGTCAATGTGTGGAGTAATAGTAGTAGATGCAGAATCCTTTCGGTCTACTTGTCACGGATGTGATGCCTATATACATGATCATACCAAGATATTCTCATAATTATTCACTTTTCTATCAATTGCTCGATAGTAATTTGTTCACCCACCGTAATACTTATGCTATCTTGAGAGAAGCCACTAGTGAAACCTATGGCCCCTAGGTCTATTTTCCATCATACAAGTTTCCAATCTATTTTATTTTGCAATCTTTAATTTCAACCTATATCATAAATGTGACGCCCCCGATTAAATCGTACACTAATCATACACGCAAACGTGTACGATCAAGATCAGGGACTCACGAGAAGATATCACAACACAACTCTACAAATAAAATAAGTCATACAAGCATCATATTACAAGCCAGGGGCCTCGAGGGCTCGAATACAAGAGCTCGATCATAGACGAGTCAGCGGAAGCAACAATATCTGAGTACAGACATAAGTTAAACAAGTTTGCCTTAAGAAGGCTAGCACAAACTGGGAAACATATCGAAAGAGGCGCAGGCCTCCTGCCTGGAATCCTCCTAAACTACTCCTGGTCGTCGTCAGCGGGCTGCACGTAGTAGTAGGCACCTCCCAAGTAGTAGTAGTCATCGATGGTGGCATCTGGCTCCTGGGCTCCAACGTCTGGTCGCAGCAACCGGGTAAAGGAAGGGGGGAAAGGGGGAGTAAAGCAACCGTGAGTACTCATCCAAAGTAATCGCAAGCAAGGAGCTACACTACATATGTATGCATTGGTATCAAATGGAAAAGGGGGTATCATATGTGGGCTGAACTGCAGAATGCCGGAATAAGAGGGGGATAGCTAGTCCTTTCGAAGACTACGCTTCTAGTAACCTCCATCTTGCAGCAGGAGGAGAGAGTAGAAGGTAAGTTCACCAAGTAACATCGCATAGCATAATCCTAACCGATGATCCTCCCCTCGTCGCCCTGTGAGAGAGAGACCACCGGTTGTATCTGGCACTTGGAAGGGTGTGTTTTATTACGTATCCGGTTCTAGTTGTCATAAGGTCAAGGTACAACTCCGGGTCGTCCTTTTACCGAGGGACACGGCTATTCGAATAGATCAACTTCCCTATAGGGGTGCACCACATTTCCCAACACGCTTGATCCCCTTTGTTCGGACACACCTTCTTGGGTCATGCCCGGTCTCGGACGATCAACATGTCGCAGCCCAACCTAGGTACAACAGAGAGGTCAGCACGCCGGTCTAAATCCTATGGCGCAGGGGTCTGGGCCCATCGCCTATTGCACACCTGCACGTTGCGTACGCAGCCGGAGAGCAGACCTAGCAACCTCCATTACAAAGGAAGTTGCGTTACGCGGTCCAACCCGGCACGCGCCACTCAATCACTGACGTCACGAAGGCTTCGGCTGATACCACGACGTCGAGTGCCCATAATTGTCCCTGCGTAGATGGTTAGTGCGTATAGGCCAGTGGCCAGACTCAGATCAAATACCAAGATCTCGTTAAGCGTGTTATTTTGAAATAACCGCGGACGCCGACCAAGGCCAGGCCCACCTCTCTCCTAGGTGGTCTCAACCTGCCCTATTACTCCACCACAAAGTAACAGTCAGGGGCCTTCGGGAACTCAGGCCCACCTCTACCGGGATGGAGCCACCTGCCCCTTCAGCCCCCAACATCGGAATCACTCGCGGGTACTCCTATGAGCCGACCCGACTTTAACCACCACCTGTATAGCATGTATATATATGTATAAGTATATACCCGTGATCACCTCCCGAGTGACCATGGCCCGATTGTATAGCATGGCAGACGGACAAGAATGTAGGGCCACTGATGATAAACTAGCATCCTATACTAAGCATTAGGATTGCAGGTAAAGGTAATAACAGTAGTAGCAAGGACGGGCTATGCATCAGGATAGGATTAACGGAAAGCAGTAACATGCTACACTACTCTAATGCAAGCAGTATAGAGAAGAGTAGGCGATATCTGGTGATCAAGGGGGGGGGGGCTTGCCTGGTTGCTCTGGCAAGAGAGAGGGGTCGTCAACACCGTAGTCGTACTGGGTAGCAGCGGCGTCGGTCTCGGTGTCTAGCGAGAGAAGAGGGGTAAGAAACAATAAATATAATGCAAACAAATGCATGATGATGCATGACATGACAAAGCGTGGTGCTAGGTGTGCCCTAACGCGGTACGAGACGGTACCGGTGAAGGGGGAAACATACGGGAAAGTATTCCTGGTGTTTCGCGTTTTCGGACAGATGAATCGGAGGGGAAAAGTTGCGTGTTTGCTATGCTAGGGATGCGTGGAGGACGAACGGGCTGCGTATCCGGATTCGTCTCATCGTTTTGAGCAACTTTCATGTTGAAAATAATTTAATCCGAGTTACGGATTAAAAGATATGATTTTCTAAAGAATTTATTAATTTCTGTAATTTAATTAATTATTTAATTTAATTCAAAATTGGATTTATGACATCAACATGATGTCATGCTGACGTTAGCAGTCAACAGGGGTTGACTGGGTCAAACTGACGCGTGGGTCCAGTGGGACCCACCTGTCATACTCTATTAGGTTAATTAGGGTTTAGTTAATTGATTAGGTTAATCTAATCAGAATTAATTAGTTTAATTAACTGTTTAGTTTAATTAATCAAGATTAATTAAGTTAATTAATTAATTTATTATTCATTTTAAAACCCTTTTTTTAAACATTCTGGGCATGGGGGCCCACTGTCATAGGCCCCAGGGGGGCTTGCGGGTTACGGGCGGTAGCGGGCGTCGGGCGCCGCCCGTGTGGCTCAACGGGTGCCCGCCCGCTGCCACAGGCGCGGCCAACGGGGGGAAGGCACGGCGAGGCTGGGGCGCGCGCTCGCCGGCGAGCGGTGTCGACGCATGGGGGTTCAGCGGCGGAGCAGAGGCTGGCGCAAGAGGAGGGGCGAGCCGCGGAGGTGCGGGGCGGAGCCGGGGCGACTCGGCATCAGGTGGAGGCGGGGGGGGGGGCATCGGGGCAACATTGCAACCATGGGGCGCCGTCGTGGGCGAGGTCGGCCGGCCACAGTGGCCGAGCACGGCAGTGGGCAGGGGCGGGCGAGGCGCTGGGCGTAGCCAGCGGCGGGCTGCACATGGCCAGGGGCGGGATGGAGCGGGAGCAGATGGCGAGGCGCGCGGAGGCGGAGCAGCGGGCTCGGCAAGGCTGCGGGGAGCACGACGGGGCAGCAGGCGGTGCGCGCGCGTGCGTGCGTCGGGGCCGCGCAAGGTCAGGGGAGGAGTGGAGGCCGGCGAGGCCGCAGCAGAGCAGGGGAAGGGGATGCGGTGCGCGGGCGGCGCACGGGGCAAGGGCGGCAGGAGTGTGCGGGGCGTGGGGTGAGCGCATGCGGGGGAGCGGGGGCGCGGTGAGCGGACGCTAGGCGAGGCCGTGGCCGGTGCGGGCGCGGCGTTGCGAGCCGCGGTGAGCGGCCAGTGTAGGGAGGCGGATCGCGGCGAGGGAGGCGCGGGTGGTGGCCGCGTCGGGCGCTGGCGCGCGCCTGCGCGGGACGAGGCCGCGGCAAGTGAAGCGGCAGAGCGAGGCGAGGTATGGGCGTGCGCGCGCGAGGGGGGGGGCACGCCGGGCGGGACGGGGCGCGGCGATGCAGGGACGAGCGAGAGACTAGGAGAGGGGGGGCTCATGAGGGGAAGTAGGGAGCGGGGCAGTGGGGCGTGAGGAGGGCGATGGGGACGTCGACGTCGACGCAGAAGCAGGCCGGCGAGGAGGAGGCGTCGGCGAGGTCGAGGACGAGGCGGCAGCGTCGGTGGTCTCCTCCCTCGATCCCGATCCAGTCGGGGGGAGAGGGGGGGAGATATTTTGGAGAGTGGGGGGAGTGTCGGTGGGTTGTGGGGGAGAGTGGGGGGATAAGGGCGCGACGGGGTGGGCCGGCCGAATCGGTTGTGGCCTGATGGGCCGAAGCCCAAGGGGCCGGGGGGGCTTTCTCCTCTTTTTTGTTTTCTGTTTGTTTTTCCCTTTTGCATTTTCTTTCTTTTATTTATTTTCCTTCTGTTTTATTTCATTTTAAGTCATTTAGGCATTTTATAAAAATGTGTTTTCTTTACGATAATTACCCTAGCAATATTTGTCATACACCGAACATTTTTGTTTAATATTTTGAAAAGTTTTGTCATTTAACTTATTTAGAATTTAAATTTGAAACGGTTTCGAATCATTGCGAGGTTAGCAACAGTAACCGAGGTGTCATGGCATGATTAGTGTGGGATTACTGTAGCATGATCATCCGGGCGTTACAAATCTCCTCCACTACAAGAAATCTCGTCCCGAGATTTAGGAGGTAGAAGGAAGCAGTGCGGGGTATTCATCACGCAGGCGGTCCTCGCGTTCCCAAGTGGCTTCGTCTTCAGAGTGATTCTACCACTGGACTTTGAGGAACTTGATCGCCTTCTGACTTGTGCGGCGTTCAGCTTGGTCGAGAATGCGGACCGGATGCTCTTTATAGGAGAGGTCCTGTTGCAATTCGAGCACTTCATGATCCACTACTCGGATTGGATCCTTGAAGCAACGACGGAGTTGTGACACGTGGAACACATCGTGAACCTAGAAAGGTTTGGCAGAAGCTCCAGTTGATATGCCACTTTTCCACGCCTTTCCAGAATAGTGAATGGGCCAATATAGCGAGGAGCTAGCTTGACCTTGATCCCGAATCGGTGAGCACCATTCATTGGTGTAACTCGAAGATAAGCCTTTTCGCCAGGTTGATAGACCATGTCTTTGTGATGACGGTCATACTGACTTTTCTGACGTGACTGAGCAGTCTTGAGATTCCCGCGAATAATGCGAACTTGTTCTTCGGCCTGTTGGATAATATCCGGACCGAAGAGTGGACGTTCCCCAGTTTCTGACCAGTTCAGAGGGGTTCGACACTTTCGTCCATATAGCACTTCGAAGGGGGACATCTTCAGACTAGCTTGATAGCTATTATTATAAGAGAACTCGGCATATGGAAGAGATTCCTCCCATTTCTTGTCGAAGGAAATTACACAAGCTCGAAGCATGTCTTCGAGAACTTGGTTGACACGTTCAACCCGCCCTTGCGACTGAGGATGAAACGCTGTACTGAATGACAGGTGAGTTCCCATAGCTTCTTGGAAAATTGCCCAAAATCTTGAAGTGAATAAGCTGCCACGGTCTGAACTGATAACCAGTGGGATACCGTGAAGTGAAACAATTCTGGACATGTAGAGAGTAGCAAGATGACTAGCAGTGATTGTCTCTTTGACCGCCAGAAAATGTGCAACTTTAGAGAGCCGGTCAATGACGACAAGAATAGCATCATTACCTTTCTACGATTTTGGAAATCCAGTGACGAATTCCATTTCAACATGGTCCCATTTCCATTCAGGAATAGAGATAGGTTGCAGAGTTCCAGCAGGCCTTTGATGCTCTGCTTTGATACGGCGGCAAACGTCACACTCAGCAACATAACAAGCAATGTCCCGCTTTATATTAGACGACCATAATCTTTGACGAATATCCTGGTACATCTTTGTACTACCAGGATGGATGGACAGAGGCGTATCATGAGCTTATTTCATAACCCTTTTAGTCTTATCCAGGTTTTTCTTCGAACATGGTACCACTAGGCGGCCTTTGAAGTACAAGGCGCCATCATCGGCAATAGTGAAGAATGAGGGCTTTCCTTCTGCTAGATGGCGTTTAATCTTATGGACTTTAGAGTCATAACCTTGAATAGTCTTTATACCAGCTACGAGATCTGGTACGACAGCCAGGGTATTTAGAGAACCCTTAGTAACAACAAGAAGATTCATCTTGCGGAACTCCGGGGGAGGGGGAGCGAGTGCTCCAGGAGGAACAATATGAAGGTTCAGCTTTCTAAATTCTTCGACAAGCGAGGACTGAACTTTGTGAACCTGGAGGTGATTGCAGTAAGACTTGCGGCTCAAGGCATCAGCCATTACATTAGCCTTGCCGGGGGTATAGGATATACCCACGTCAAAGTCTGCAACAGTCTCCATCCATCTCTGCTGACGGAGGTTCAGATCTGGCTGAGTAAACAGATACTTCAGACTTTGGTGGCCGGTGAAGATTTTGCAACGATTACCGAGAAGGTAATGTCGCCACTTCTTTAGTGCATGAATGACAGCAGCAAGATCGAGGTCGTGAACTGGGTAGTTTTCTTCGTGAGGGCGCAGTTGACGAGAGGCATAAGCAATCACTCTGCGCTCTTGCATTAGGACACAGCCTAATCCTTGACGGGAAGCGTCGCAGTAAATGACGAAGTCCTTCTTAGTATCAGGTGGAGCAAGCACTGGGGCAGAAGTCAACTTGTCTTTGAGCGCCTGGAAACTTTCCTGACACTTGTCTGTCCATTTGAACTTGACACCCTTATGCAACAGATTAGTCAGAGGCCTGGCAATCTTGGGGAAGTTCTCGACAAATCAACGGCAATAGCTGGCGAGACCGAGAAAACTTCGGACTTGCTTGACATTCTTCGGAGGAGTCCAATCGAGAATAGCCTGAACTCGTTCAGGGTTGGCAATACCATCCTTGGAGATGACATGCCCGAGATAGGTTACTTCGGGGAGCCAGAATTCACACTTGGAATACTTAGCATACAGTTGATGCTCTCGAAGCTTTTCCAGCGCAAGACGAAGATGTCCAGCATGTTCTTCTTTGTTCTTGGAAAATACCAGGATATCATCCAGATAAACCACGACGAACTTGTCGAGGTAATCCATGAATATATAATTCATCAGGCGAGAGAAAGTGGCAGGAGCATTCGTTAAACCGAATGACATGACGGTGTACTTGTAAGACCCATACCGAGTCACGAAGGCGGTTTTTGGGATATCCTCTTCACGAACACGGATCTGGTGGTAACCCAACCTCAAGTCGAGTTTGGAGAACACTGATGAGCCAGCCAGTTGATCATAAAGATCATTGATCCGAGGAAGAGGGTATTTATTCTGAATGGTAGCTTGGTTTATAGGACGGTAGTCTTGGATTAATTGGTTTGTCCCATCCTTCTTTTTAACAAAGAGAGAAGGTGCTCCCCAAGGAGAGCAACTAGGGCGAATGAAACCTTTGACAAGAGATTTTTCGATTTCCTCCTTAAGCTCAATGAGTTCATGTGGCGGCATCTTGTAGGGTCGTTTGGCTATAGGGGTGGTGCCGGGTTTCAAGTCGATGATAAATTCGACAACCCTAGCAGGGGGAATCCCTGGAAGTTCTTCTGGGAAGATGTCTTGGAATTCACGAACGACGGGAATGTTTTCAATGCCCTTGAGTGGTGCAGCGTTCAATGCATTCAAGGCATAAAGCCGTGCCTCGGCGTTCTGAACAAGATGAGCTTGGTAAGCAGTTATTTCATCAGAAGGGTGTAGCAGATGGACGACCTTAGTGGCGCAAACTATAGAAGCAGTATGCGCTTTCAACCAATCCATCCCCAGAATGAGGTCGATGTTAGACGACTTCAGGATAATGGGAGAGGCATAGAATTCCAGCCCTTCAATTTCCACGGGGACGTCGATGCCAACCAGTGAGGTTTGACATTGTCCCACGGTTTTTTTACCAATACCAAAGTGTTCATCTCCTCACATTTAACGTCATGCTTGTATGCAAAATCTTCTGACATGAATGAATGCAATGCTCCTGAATCGAATAAAATAGATGCAGGTACTGAATTTACGAGGAGTGTACCATCACGGTAGCAGGCTGGTCTAGAACTTCATTGAGATCAACGTGGTTGGCATGAACACGACCATAAGACTTGGCATTGTTGTTGTGAGGCTGGTTGCTTCCACGGCCAGCTGTGGGAAGGGCCAGTTGATTCTGGTTCTGATTCTAATAGCAGTTCCTGGCAAGGTGACCAGGTTGGCCACACTTGTAGCACATACCATTATTGGGAGTGGGGACAGGAGCTTGTGGTGGTGGAGCTGGAAGTCTTGGCTGCCTAGTTGGTGGGGGAGGCAGACACGGTGTAGCATAGGACTGCCTTGGAGAAGGTGCAGTTGGCTGGTACATGCTGTTGGGAATCCATATCCTACGCTTCTGCGAGGACGGGCCCGAAGATGAGCCCGTGTCACGGTTGCGCCTGTGAGAGCTCTGGTGTTCCTGTAGACCAGTTTCGACATTGATGGTCTTCTTCACCAAGGTGGCAAAATCAGCAAAGTCATGCACTAGAAGTGCGAGCTTGATGTCAGCTTGAAGGACATCACGGAACTTCTCCTATCTGCGTGCATCAGTTGCAATGTCTTCTTCAGCATAGCGGGACAAATCCAGAAACTCCCGTTGATAAGCTTCCACAGTTTTGTTGCCTTGGGTGAGGCTGCGGAACTCGTGCTTCTTACGGTCCATGACTCCCTGAGGAATGAAGCGAGCACGGAAAGCAGCTTGGAAGTCTGGCCAGGTGATGATTATTCCAACTGGCAGAGTACGCTTGTGGCTGTCCCACCATTGAGCAGCGGGTCCTTTCAGGAAGAAAGAAGCAAAGGTGACATAGCTGGCAGGGGCTACATCAGCAGACTCCATCTCATAGGTGATGTCACGGAGCCAGTCATCAGCATCCAGAGGCCGAGTTGATCTGCGGTACACAGTTGGGTTCAGGCGCATGAAATCCTGCAGAGTTACTGGGGTTGGCTGCTAGTTCATATTGGGGCGAGGAAACTAAGCCATCATATTCTCCATCAACTGGCGATTCATCTCAAGCTGTTGGATCATACCAGCCATGTACTCAGGCGGTGGTGGGGCGTTGCCACCACGACCACGACCACCTGGTCTAACCATCCTGCTAATATATAACAGGAGTAGTTCAGCATTGAGAATTTGCAAGGGCAAAAATCATTCATGATGAAACATGCATAATGAAAGGAACACGATAGATACTGCATAGTAGTTGGCATATCTTACAAAAGTGATCATGCATAGAGTTCGGCACATGGAGTTCAGTACACAAACTAAGAACAACATAGGCGGCACACAGGCTCGCGGCGAATGCATCTAATCACTAACAAGCAAGCGTACATCAGTCCCAGGAGGAACTGTGGAGGTAGGTGTAGCCTGACAGCTGGTACTGACGCGAAGGGAAGACCTCCACACGAGTAGCCTGGGGTCCGCGGATACTCTGGTGTGGAACCCGATGCGTAGGTGGTAGGAGAGGACCAAGTGCGGGAGAGTAGCCTCCCACATCTGGCCAGCCGACGCCCTGGGGCATGACGGTCCTGGCAGGGTAGATCGCAGAACGCGACAGATCACCAGATCGGACAGAGGGGTGCAACAGCGTCAGAGCACGATACAGGTGCTGACGGGTGGTGTACAATTCGTGGCGAAGAGCTCGGTTAGCTCTATCCAGCCCATCAGCATGCAGAACCAGGTTCTAATGGTAGAAGGGCTCTCGGGTGACAGTGGAGTAGGCAGCAGTGTAGTATCCCTCCGCACCAACATCGGATGCGATAGCAATTTGCCTGAAGGGGGTGTTGGGGAACGTTGCAGAAAACAAAAATTTTCCTACGTGTTGGGGATCCATCTAGGAGTTCAACTAGCAACGAGCCATCGGATGCATCTACATACCTTTGTAGATCGCGTGCGGAAGCGTTCAAAGAACGGTGATGATGTAGTCGAACACGACGTGATCCAAATCACCGATGACCAAGCGCCGAACGGATGGCACCTCCGCGTTCAACACACGTACGGGATGGGAGACGTCTCCTCCTTCTTGATCCAGCAAGGGGGAAGGAGAGGTTGATGAAGATCCAGCAGCACGACGGCGTGGTGGTGGATGCAGGGCGTCACAGTAGCAGGGCTTCGCCTATACTACGAAGGAGAGACGTAACGGGGAGAGAGGGAGGCGCCAGGGGCTGGTGTATAAAGTCCCTCCTCTCCCCCACTATATATAGGGATGCTAGGGGGGGTGCCGGCCCTAGTAGATGGAATCTACTAGGGGGGGCGGCGGCCTAGGGTGGGGGGCTTGCCCCCCAAGCAAGGGGGCGCCCCCTCTAGGGTTTCCCCTCAACCCTAGCCGCATGGGCCCTAGGGGGTGTGGCGCCCCAGCCCACTTTGGGCTGGGTTCCCTCCCACTTCAGCCCATGGGGCCCCCCGGGATAGGTGGCCCCACCCGGTGAACCCCCGGGACCCTTCCGGTGGTCCCGGTACAATACCGGTGACCCCGAAACTTGTCCCGATGGCCGAAACAGCACTTCCTATATATAATTCTTTACCTCCAGACCATTCCGGAACTCCTCGTGACGTCCGGGATCTCATCCGGGACTCCGAACAACATTCGGGTTACTGCATATACATATCTTCACAACCCTAGCGTCACCGAACCTTAAGTGTGTAGACCCTACGGGTTCGGGAGACAAGCAGACATGACCGAGACGACTCTCCGGTCAATAACCAACAGCGGGATCTGGATACCCATGTTGGCTCCCACATGCTCCACGATGATCTCATCGGATGAACCATGATGTCGAGGATTCAATCAACCCCGTACGCAATTCCCTTTGTCAATCAATATGTTACTTGCCCGAGATTCGATCGTCAGTATCCCAATACCTCGTTCAATCTCGTTACTGGCAAGTCACTTTACTCGTACCGTAATGCATGATCCCGTGACCAGACACTTGGTCACTTTGAGCTCATTATGATGATGCATTACCAAGTGGGCCCAGTGATACCTCTCCGTCATACGGAGTGACAAATGCCAGTCTTGATCCATGTCAACCCAACAGACACTTTCGGAGATACCCGTAGTCTACCTTTATAGTCACCCAGTTACGTTGTGACGTTTGGTATACCCAAAGCACTCCTACGGTATCCGGGAGTTACACGATCTCATGGTCTAAGGAAAAGATACTTGACATTGGAAAACTCTAGCAAACGAACTATACGATCTTGTGCTATGTTTAGGATTGGGTCTTGTCCATCACATCATTCTCCTAATGATGTGATCTCGTTATCAATGACATCCAATGTCCATAGTCAGGAAACCATGACCATCTGTTGATCAATGAGCTAGTCAACTAGAGGCTTACTAGGGACATGTTGGTGTCTGTTATTCACACATGTATTATGATTTCCGGATAACACAATTATAGCATGAATAAAGACAATTATCATGAACAAGGAAATATAATAATAATGCTTTTATTATTGCCTCTAGGGCATATTTCCAACAGGGGGAGGTGTCCAACTCCTGATACTCTCCACGAAGACGTGTCGGAGCAGCATAAGCAACATCATGGACCGCCATGTCGATAGTCACTCCAACACCATGAGCAGTGTGCAGCACGGTAGTGGAGTCATACTCCCGAGAGTAGAGGTGGACGATGGCACGGTACTGCTCCTGGTTGAAGTCCTGGTACTCCTCATAGACGGTGTACTCAGGGTGCCAGCGATAACCCAGATAGGTCATCATCTCAACCAACACAACAGGTGATCCCGAGGCACCAATGGCCGTCGTGTGGCGCACGACCTGTCTCGTGGGTTCCATCTGAAAACAAAGATGTTTCAAAGGAGTCAATTGACAGTGTGGATAATGTTCAATACACTACTCTAAAGAATAGCTAGGGCTTATCCAACTTTGGGGTGAACGTGGTCACGGGATCCTAATGTTAAAGTTAGTAAAATCGTTTAACCTGAGTAGAAGAGAGTTCAGAGTCCCAGAGTAAGGATCGAGGAGTAAAAGATACTAATACCACCCAGATGGCAACGTGGGCCCGTAAGGCACACAGCCATGTTAGTAAAAGTTTTAGTAATGTCTAGACTCAACTTCGGCCAAGGAGTGTGGAAGAGGGATTCCTACAGGCAGTTAGCTCTCATACCAACTTGTGATGCCCTCGATTGAATTGTACACTAATCATACACGCAAACGTGTACGATCAAGATCAGAGACTCACGGGAAGATATCACAACACAACTCTACAAATAAAATAAGTCATACAAGCATCATATTACAAGCCAGGGGCCTCGAGGGCTCGAATAGAAGAGCTCGAGCATAGACGAGTCAGCGAAAGCAACAATATCTGAGTACAGACATAAGTTAAACAAGGTTGCCTTAAGAAGGCTAGCACAAACTGGGATACAAATCAAAAGAGGCGCATGCCACCTGCCTGGGATCCTCCTAAACTACTCCTGGTCGTCGTCAGCGGGCTGCACGTAGTAGTAGGAACCTCCCGAGTAGTAGTAGTCATTGATGGTGGTGTCTGGCTCCTGGGCTCCAACGTTTGGTCGCAGCAACCGGGTAAAGGAAGGGGGGAAAGGGGGAGTAAATCAACCGTGAGTACTCATCCAAAGTACTTGCAAGCAAGGAGCTACACTACATATGTATGCATTGGTATCAAATGGAAAAGGGGGTATCATATGTGGGCTGAACTACAGAATGCCGGAATAAGAGGGGGATAGCTAGTCCTTTCGAAGACTACGCTTCTAGTAACCTCCATCTTGCAGCAGAATCCTAACCGATGATCCTCCCCTCGTCGCCCTGTGAGAGAGCGACCACCGGTTGTATCTGGCACTTGGAAGGGTGTGTTTTATTAAGTATCCGGTTCTAGTTGTCATAAGGTCAAGGTACAACTCCGGGTCGTCCTTTTACCGAGGGACACGGCTATTCGAATAGATCAACTTCCCTACAGGGGTGCACCACATTTCCCAACACGGCTGATTCCCTTTGTTCGGACACACCTTCTTGGGTCATGCCCGGCCTCGGAAGATCAACACGTCGCAGCCCAACCTAGGTACAACAGAGAGGTCAGCACGCCAGTCTAAATCCTATGGCGCAGGGGTCTGGGCCCATCGCCTATTGCACACCTGCACGTTGCATACGTGGCCGGATAGCAGACCTAGCAACCTCCATTACAAAGGAAGTTGCGTTACGCGGTCCAACCCGGCACGCGCCACTCAGTCACTGACGCCACGAAGGCTTCGGCTGATACCATGACGTCGAGTGCCCATAACTGTCCCTGCGTAGATGGTTAGTGCGTATAGGCCAGTGGCCAGACTCAGATCAAATACCAAGATCTCGTTAAGCGTGTTATTTTGAAATAACCGTGGACGCCGACCACGGCCAGGCCCACCTCTCTCCTAGGTGGTCTCAACCTGCCGTGTCGCTCCGCCACAAAGTAACAATCGGGGGCCTTCAGGAACTCAGGCCCACCTCTACCGGGATGGAGCCACCTGCCCCTTCAGCCCCCAACATCGGAATCACTCGCGGGTACTCCGACGAGCCGACCCGAATTTAATCACCACCTGTATAGCATGTATATATGTATAAGTATATACCCGTGATCACCTCCCGAGTGACCACGGCCCGATAGTATAGCATGGCAGATGGACAAGAATGTAGGGCCACTGATGATAAACTAGCATCCTATACTAAGCATTAGGATTGCAGGTAAAGGTAACAACTCTAGTAGCAAGGACAGGCTATGCATCAGGATAGGATTAACGGAAAGCAGTAACATGCTACACTACTCTAATGCAAGCAGTATAGAGAAGAGTAGGCAATATCTGGTGATCAAGGGGGGGGAGGGCTTGCCTGGTTGCTCTGGCAAGAGAGAGGGGTCGTCAACACCGTAGTCGTACTGGGTAGCAGCGGTGTCGGTCTCGGTGTCTAGCTAGAGAAGAGGGGGAAGAAACAATAAATATAATGCAAACAAATGCATGACGATGCATGACATGACAAAGCGTGGTGCTAGGTGTGCCCTAACGCGGTACGAGATGGTACCTGTGAAGGGGGAAAACATCCGGGAAAGTATTCCCGGTGTTTCGCGTTTTCGGACAAATGAACCGGAGGGGGAAAGTTGCGTGTTTGCTATGCTAGGGATGCGTGGCGGACGAACGGGTTGCGTATCCAGATTCGTCTCGTCATTCTAAGCAACTTTCATGTTGAAAATAATTTAATCCGAGTTACGGATTAAAAGATATAATTTTCTAAAGATTTTATTAATTTCTGGAATTTAATTAATTATTTAATTTAATTCGAAATTGGATTTATGACATCAGCATGTTGTCATGCTGACATCAGCAGTCAATAGGGGTTGACTGGGTCAAACTGACACGTGGGTCCAGTGGGACCCACCTGTCATACTCTATTAGGTTAATTAGGGTTTAGTTAATTGATTAGGTTAATCTAATCAGAATTAATTAGTTTAATTAACTGTTTAGTTTAATTAATTAATTAAGTTAATTAATTAATTAATTATTCATTTTAAACCCTTTTTTAAACATTCTGGGCATGGGGCCCCACTGTCATAGGCCCCAGGGGGCTTGCGGGTTACGGGCGGTAGCGGGCGTCGGGCGCCGCCCGTATGGCGCAACGGGTGCCCTCCCGCTGCCACAGGTGCGGCCAACAGGGGGAAGGCACGGCAAGGCTGGGGTGCGCGCTCGCCGATGGGCAGTGACGACGCATGGGGGTTCGGCGGCGGAGCAGAGGCTGGCGTAAGAGGAGGGGCGAGCTGCGGAGGTGCGGGGGTGGAGCCGGGGCGGCTCGGCAGCAGGTGGATGCGGGGGGCATCAGGGCGACCTTGCGGCCAGGGGGCGCCGTCATGGGCGAGGTCGGCCGGCCACAGTGGCCGAGCGCGGCAGTGGGCAGGGGCGGGCGAGGCGCTGGGCGTAGCCAGCGCGCGGGCTGCACACGGCCTGGGGCGGGACGGAGCGGGAGCAGATGGCAAGGCGCACGGAGGCGGAGCAGCGGGCTCGGCAAGGCTGCGGTGAGCACGACGGGGCAGCAGGCGGTGCGCGCGCATGCGTGCGATGGGGCCGCGCAAGGTCAGGGGAGGAGTGGAGGCCGGCGCAGGCCGGCGAGGCCGCAACAGAGCAGGGGAAGGGGATGCGGTGCGCGGACGGCGCACGGGGCAAGGGCGGTAGGAGTGTGCGGGGCGCGGGGTGAGCGCGTGCGGGGGAGCGGGGGCGCGGTGAGCGGGTGCTAGGCGAGGCCGTGGCCGTTGCGGGCGTGGCGATGCGAGCCACGGCGAGCGGCCAGCGTAGGGAGGCGGATCGCGGCGAGGGAGGCGCGGGTGGTGGCCGCGTCGGGCGCTGGCATGCGCCTGCGCGGTTCGAGGCCGCGGCGAGTGAAGCGGCAGAGCGAGGCGAGGTTCGGGCGTGCGCGCGCGGGGAGGCACGCCGGGCTAGACGGGGTGCGGTGATGCAGGGATGAGCGAGAGACTAGGAGAGGGGGGGGCCTCATGAGGGGAAGTAGGGAGCGGGGCAGTGCGGCGTGAGGAGGGCGATGGGGACGACGACGTCGACGCGAAAGCAGGCCGGCGAGGACAAGGCGCCGGCGATGTCGGGGACGAGGCGGCGGCGTTGGTGGTCTCCTCCCTCGATCCCGATCCAGTCGGGGGGAAAGGGGGGAGATATTTTGGAGAGTGGGGGGAGTGTCGGTGGGTTGTGGGGGAGAGTGGGGGGATAAGGGCGCGACGGGGTGGGCCGGCCGAATCGGTTGTGGCCTGATGGGCCGGGGGGGGGGGGGGGGGGGGCTTTCTCCTCTTTTTTTCTTTTCTGTTTGTTTTTCCCGTTTGCATTTTATTTCTTTTATTTATTTTCCTTCTGTTTTATTTCATTTTAAGTCATTTAGGCATTTTATAAAAATGTGTTTTCTTTACGATAATTACCCTAGCAATATTTGTCACACACCGAACATTTTTGTTTAATATTTTGAAAACTTTTGTCGTTTGACTTATTTAGAATTTAAATTTGAAACGGTTTCGAATCATTGCGAGGTTAGCAACAGTAACCAAGGTGTCATGGCATGATTAGCGTGGGATTACTATAGCATGATCATTCGGGCGTTACAATAAAATACCAAAAGTATTTATCTTATTATTATCATCTTTATCAGATCTCACTCTTGCAAGTGGTCGTGAAGGGATTGACAACTCCTTTATCGCGTTGGTTGCGAGGTTCTTATTTGTTTGTGTAGGTACGAGGTGACTCGCGCGTGGTCTCCTACTGGATTGATACCTTGGTTCTCAAAAACTGAGGGAAATACTTACGCTGCTTTACTGCACCACACTTTCCTCTTCAAGGGAAAACCAACGCAGTGCTCAAGAGGTAGCATGCTGCTGCCTGTAGAAGCAGATTTGCTCGATCCAGAGGGCTGAAAGAAGAAAGATCGATTCGTTAATATATCTTCAAAAAAAACATGTGATGATCACCAGATGCCTGCTTATATAAATATACCTTGCCGGTCTTTATTATTTCATGATCAACATTGTCTGCGTCATCATAATCATAATGATAGTTCATGACTTCATCAATTCAGTCATCGAGATTGAATATCATATCATCACCCTCCCCGGTATTGTTCAGATATTGAGAGTCGTCATCTTCTTCATTCAGATCATCTGGCGTGCGAGGGTTGCGTATGATATCGAACAGGGCCTCTTCTCCCTCTCTGTCGGTATTGCCTGCCATAGCTTTTATTTAACTAATCGAGAAAAAAATATAAAACAGTTTAGTATTCAAATTACAATGCATGGATGCAATCAATAAGGAAAAACTAAATCATAGTACATAATATGCATCGTCCCGAATAATATATAATCTCGAATACTCCGTCTCGACTAATATATAATCTTGAATACATCGTCTCTAATAATATATATAATGTCGAATACATCATCTCGAATATTATATATCGAATACATCACTAGCTAGCTAGCTAATAAAGATCGAATACTACAAAAGAATCTAGGCCACTCGCGATTCCTGAGGCGCGGGCGGTGGACACCAAAGAGAAGGAACCATCACAGGATCATATCTCCGGTCATCTGCCCAAAGAACCTGCCAGGTATTGGAGAACCTGACGTCCATAGCAGCCATGTAGCGACGGACATGCTCGTCCTCCTCCCTGACACGGTGACGCACCACCTCCGGCGGGGCCGACTCCCTCTACACCGAATGTGGCCCATGCGTACGCCACCAAACGAGATCAGGATCGATGACAGGACCTAGGGCCGGGTTCCTCACCAAGCGGCGTGCCCCTGAAGGTAGCACCTCCCAGTGCCAGCTCGGCGGAGCCCAGTCCCGGACATGGGTCCTCTGAAATAGGACGTCGTCGCGAACGGGTCGACGACGAGGATGCGGGTCGGGCATCATCGAAAAAATACTATATGCAAATGTAACATTTTTTAAATTATTGGATTGTGTCTGGTATTCAAATTCTAAATTTCTATAACTAAAATTATAAGAAACAAAAAAAACGTCGATCATCGTCTAACAATTTGAAATTAATCTAATTCATCTAGCTAAAATAACATTTCTATATACTAAAATTTATAACATTTGTATAAAAACAGAAAAAAAACCTTTGACATTATATTAAAACTAACATTTCTATATACTATTTGACATTAATCTAATATAATTAATTAATTCATCTAAAACTTTGTATGAAAAACAGAAAAAACAGAAAAAACTAAAAATAGAAAAATTGTGTGTGTGTGCGCGTGTGTGTAATGTGTGTGTGCGTGTGTGTGCGTGTGCGCGCGCGGCCGGCGGCGGCGGCGTAGTGGATTGGAGGGAGGAGAGGCCGGGGGAGGGGCTCACAGCGCGCGCGAGCGAGGTCGAGGCGACGGCGACGGCGACAGGGACGGCGACAGCGCGGGACGGGATGGCGGCGCGACGGGGACGGCGACGGGGACGGTGGCGTGCGGTGAGGGGAAGGGGACGGCGACGGCGCGGGGATGGCGACGGTGCGGGACGGGGCAGCGGCAGAGAGAAGTGAGAGATGAGAAACTGAAATTTTTGAAGTGTTTTCTTATATAGGTGGCACCTTTAGTACCGGTTGGAGCCACCAACTGGTACTAAAGGCCTGTTTTGGTCAGGCCAAGCGGCGGGAAGGGCTGGCCTTTAGTACCGTGTGGTGGCTCCAACTGGTACTAAAGAAACTCTTTAGTACCAGTTGCAGGCATGACCCAGTACTAAAGTGGGTGCGCTGCCAGGCGAGGGGCGCAAAGTTTAGTCCCACCTCGCCTAGCGAAGGGCAGTCGCACTGGTTTATAAACCTAGCTGCGGCTGCTCCTTCGAGCTCCTCTCCAAAGCAGGCCTTCTGGGCGTACTTGTTCTATGATGCGCTATGGGCCAACTGGGCCTTGTAGGCCTGCATCCTGGACTAACAACAGGTTGGGTTTCTAGTCGTATTTAGGCCGCTGTGGCCCAGTAGGCGGGCTTTTTATTTTCTTTATTTTCTTTATTTATTTCTGAGTTGTTTTTTTGCTGTATTTAGAGTTTCTTTGTGAATATTTTTTCTTTAGGTACAAAAAACTACAAACTTTCTGCTGGTGCCGGTAGTTTTCAAATTTGAATAGTTTAAATTTTGAATTATTTGAAATTTGTGTGAATCACTAGTTTGTGAATAACTTAACTTCAAAAATAGATTTTTTAGTGATTCTTTTTTCTTCTGTTTAACATTAGTGTGTTTTATCATTATATTCAATTTGGTAATGCTTAGGTTATTTAAAAAATTAAATGCCTTTGTAACAGATGAATTTTCGTCCAAAACCCTGATACTTTGAAAGAGATTGTCCATTTTGTACACGAAGTGCATCCAGTTTTTGCTGTAACCCTCTCTAATTTTTTGCACATGCTATGTGGGTGAAATTATGATACCATGCCAACATTCATCCTTTTTGAAGTTCATTTGAAGTGTTTTTCAATTTCAGGATCATTTAGCTGAAAAATCAGTGAATGCATGAAAGAATTTGTTTGCAAATAAAATTTCTTCGCTTTTCAAATGCCAAAACACATAACTACCCTAACTATTACAAAGATTCCCTCTTGGGTGTGAAACACAGAAGAAAGTGATGATAGTGAAGCCGATCACATCCCAGATCTTTGGGTGTGAAACTTTTTCTTCGCGTGTGTCCCTTTGCGCCGTAACCATGGAAAATCTTCATGATTTAACTGGATGTTCGGGTCAATATTCACTGTCAATGGAGCAATTTCATCAAACGTTTCAAAATCTTCTGACATGTCTGTCTTGTCATCCACTCTGACGATGTTTCTCTTCCCAAAAAGAACTATGTGGCGCTTTGGCTCATCGTATGATGCATTCTCTTCCTTATCTTTTCTTTTTCTCGGCTTGGTAGACATGTCCTTCACATAGAAAACCCGTGCCACATCATTGGCTAGGACGAATGGTCCGTTTACATACGCAAGATTGTTGAGATCCACTATTGTCATTCCGTACTGCGGGTCTTCCGTTACCCCGCCTCGTGTCATATTGACCCATTTGCAGCGAATCAAAGGGACCTTCAAACCAAGTCCATAGTCAAGTTCCCATATGTCCTCTATGTAACCATAATATGTTTCCTTTCCCGTCTTGGTTGCTGCATCAAAGCGGACACCACTGTTTTGGTTGGTGCTCTTCTTATCTTGGGCGATCGTGTAAAATGTATTCCCATTTATCTCGTATCCTTTGAAAGTCATTATATTCGAAGATGGTAACTGGAACAACAAGTACAAGTCATCTTCAATAGAGGCGTCATGCATGGCACGTGTCTGCAACCAGCCGGCGAAAGTCCCCGTTTGTTCACGTGTAATCCAGTCATCAGACTGCACCGGGTGTTTGGAGCGTAGAAAATTCTTGTGTTCGTCCATATACAGAGCCACCAAGGAGGAATTATGTAGAACTATGTAGTGTGCTTCAGTGAGAGAATGTCCATCCGTACATATTATTTGATTCCGTCCTAGCGTGCCTTTTCCATCTAGTCTGCCCTTATGCCGCGATTCAGGAACACCAATCAGTTTAAGGTCAGGAATAAAGTCAATACAAAACTCAATGACCTCATTTTCATGGCCCTTGGAGATGCTTCCTTCTGGCCTAGCACGGTTATGAACATATTTCTTTAAGACTCCCATGAACCTCTCAAAGGGGAACACATTGTGTAGAAATACAGGACCCAAAACGTTAATCTCTTCACATAGGTGAACTAGGACGTGCGTCATGATGTTGAAGAAGGATGGTGGCAACACCAACTTGTAACTGACTAGACATTGCACCAAATCATTCTCTAACCTTGGTATGATTTCTGGATCGGTTACCTTCTGAGAGATTGCATTGAGGAATGCACATAGCTTCACAATGGCTAATCAAACATTTTCCGGTAGAAGCCCCCTCAATGCAACCGGAAGCAGTTGCGTCATAATCACATGGTAGTCATGAGACTTTAGGTTCTGGAACTTTGTCTCTGCCATATTTATTATTCCCTTTATATTCGACGAGAAGCCAGACGGTACCTTAATACTGAGCAGGCATTCAAAGAAGATTTCCTTCTCTTCTTTGGTAAGAGCATAGCTGGCATGACCTTGATGTATGCCGACTTTTCCATGCATACGTTGCTGGTCCTCCCATGCCTCAGGTGTATCTTTTGTCTTCCCATACACGCCCAAGAAGCCAAGCAGGGTCACACAAAGATTCTTCGTCACCTGCACCACGTCGATTGCGGAGCGAACCTCTAGGTCATTCCAATAGGGCAGGTCCCAAAATATAGATTTCTTCTTCCACATGGATGTGCGTCCTTCGGAACAGGTTGTCCGCCAGGACCCTTTCCAAAGACTACCTTCAAATCCTTGACCATATCATGTACATTAGCACCAGTACGGTGGCGAGGCTTCGTCCGGTGATCCGCCTCACCTTTCAAATGCTTGCCTTTCTTTCTTACAGGATGTCTGCTCGGAAGAAATCAACGATGTCCCAAGTACACAGTCTTCCTACAATTACCCAAATATATACTGTCAGTATCATCCAAGCAGTGCGTGCATGAACATCAACGCCTTTAGGTCAAATTCTTCCCCCATGTGCTCATCCCACACACGTACACCTGTTCCATTCCACAACTGTAAGAGTTCTTCAACTAATAGCCTTAGGTACACATCAATGTCGTTGTCGGGTTGCTTAGGGCCTTGGATAAGCACTAGCATCATAATGAACTTCTGCTTCATGCACAGCCAAGGAGGAAGGTTATACAAACATAGAGTCACAGGCCAGGTGCTATGGTTGCAGCTCTGCTCCCCAAAAGGATTAATGCCATCTGCGCTTAGACCAAACCATACGTTCCTTGCGTCACCTGCAAACTCCTCCCTATACTTTCTCTTGATTTTTCTCCACTGCGACCCATCAGCGGGTACTCTCAACTTTCCGTCTTTCTTATGGTCTCTGATAACCCATGAGTATAGGGGATCACAATAGTTTTCAAGGGTAAAGTATTCAACCCAAATTTATTGATTCGACACAAGGGGATCCAAAGAATACTCTCAAGTATTAGCAGCTGAGTTGTCAATTCAACCACACCTGGAAACTTAATATCTGTAGCAAAGTGTTTAGTAGCAAAGTAATATGATAGTAGTGGTAACGGTAGTAAAAGGTAATAGTAGTAAAAGTAATGTTTTTGGTATTTTGTAGTGATGATAGCAATAGCAACGAAAAAGTAAATAAGCGAAGAACAATATATGGAAAGCTTGTAGGCAA
Source organism: Triticum urartu (assembly GCF_003073215.2). Taxonomy (NCBI): domain Eukaryota; kingdom Viridiplantae; phylum Streptophyta; class Magnoliopsida; order Poales; family Poaceae; genus Triticum; species Triticum urartu. The sequence continues at coordinate 378,851,257 of NC_053022.1, read as the reverse complement.
TGGATCAGTGATGGAGAATTATGCCGGATGCGGTTCATCATGTAACAGTCATAACCTAGGGTGACACAGAACTAGCTCCAGTTCATTGATATAATGTAGGCATGTATTCCGAATATAGTCATACATGCTTATGGAAAAGAACTTGCATGGCATCTTTTGTCCTACCCTCCCGTGGCAATGGGGTCCTTACGGAAACTAAGGGATATTAAGGCCTCCTTTTAATAGAGAACCGGAACAAAGCATTAACACATAGTGTAGCGACCAGACCTCAAACAGTCTGATCTCTGTGCTCCGGTGTCATCCCTGGATCAGTAATGCTGACACCACACAGTACTCGGAGGATTTATAACAGAGTAGCAATCACACACTTATTACATTGAGGGTCTCCATAGAGAATTTATTACAATAAATATGGTTAAGGCCATCTAATAACGATAACAGCGGAAGGCTTGGAAGATAAGTGAGTCCATCAACTCCAATGGCATCACTGAGTATAGAACCACGACCTAAAAACTCCTTAATCATCGTCTGAAAAGTCTGCAACATTAACGTTGCAGCTCGAAACGGGTCAGCACATGGAATATGCTGGCAAGGTAACACATAGAGAGTAATGGAATGAAACAACTATACTATATGCATATTTGGCTGGTGGAAAGCTCTATGGTTATAGCTTTGCGTAAAGCCAATTTTTCCCTACTACAAAGGAATACATTTATTTAACTATCATGGTAGTTGTTAAACATTGAGAATGGTTGACAGCATTCTCAATCCCAATTAAGCATCATCATTAAACAAAACCAAACAAAATTAATTTAGAGTAACATGTTGAGATTCACATGATAATCCAGGTACTAGATACTCAAGATGTCCATAACCGGGGACACAGCTAATCATGATTAGGTTATTACACTCTACCGAGGTTTGCGCACTTTGCCCCACAAGACTCGATCGCCCCCGTTTGGTTTCTCGCACTTCATGGTGTTTGAGAAGACGGATGACCGAGACACAGTCTTTCAGAAGCGCTAGCACCTTACGATGGATAGACCGTTACACCTACTTTCCCCTACATCAACTAGTCTACCCTGTAAGAGTTCGCACGACTTATTCAACTATGCCAGAGCCCATAATGGCTTGTGGCTGCACACGGAAGTTTCTAGTATGAAAAAATCTCATGATCCCTTTGAGCCTGGGTGGCGGTCCAAAAGAAACAGGCAATCCTGGTCTACCCAGGTGCCTAGACAGGCAATCCTGGAATAACCTGGTACCTCAATCCACCCAGATGTGTGTTTAAGTTGCCACCTTAGATAAACCACTAATAAACAAACTCACATCTGTCATGAATATCACTCACCCAATCCACGTCTACTAGCATAGCATAACATAATGGCAAACGTAGAAGTAACTCCCAAAGGTTTGATAATAAAACAGGTAATAGGTACTACCTCAACTACTTCCCATCCCACAATTTAATTAGATCCTAATCATGCAATGTGTGAGGATTGATCTAATGCAATAAAACTGGGTAGTAGAAAAGGTATGATCAAAGTGTTACTTGCCTTGCTGATGATCCGGGAAACCTAGCGATTCAAAGTAACAAGCGGCACACTCCGGGTATTCTATCACAGACAAAATAAACAAGCATACAATAAGTACTCATCTAATGCACGGGTAAAACTCAAATAAGAGATCTAACCAGAAGGTTCAACTTAAGAACTCCGGTTGGTAAAAAGAATCAAATCGAACAAAGCAACGAAAATCAAATGGCGAAAGAAAACAACTTCGTTCTAGTAATCTGGATCTAGGGAAAATTTTATAGTAGAAAAAACTTGTTTAAGTTGGTTAAACGGATAGAGGGTTTCGAGACGAAACTCCAGGCGCTTGAATCTCCTGATTCCGATAAACGAGCGAAAAGTTATACTAAAACGAAAATCGGATCACGAATCGCGATCAGAAAAATCGCGGATTTAATCCGAGAAAAGAAAAACGATGAACGTTCATTAGAACGAACGAATGGAAGAACGCTTGCTATTTAAATAAATCGGAAAAACCGATCTATTTAAAAAAACCGAATCTAAAAAAAACCGACAGAAAAACCGACGGAAAAACCGAACGGTTTTTCAAAAAAAATAAATAAAAAGAACCGGCGCGGAAATCGAGGTGGCGGTGGACCTCGGGCGGCGGGTCGGCGGCGGCGGCGTCCGGCTCCGGCGACGGCGCGTCGGGCGGCGGCGGCTTGGGCGACGGCTTGGGGGCTTGGGGCGGCTGGGGGTGGCTAGGGTTTCGGCTGGGCCTTCCCCGGCTATATATAGCCTAACGGGCCGAGAGTCCTAGTCGGACATGGCCCTAGGTCGGTTCGTTTTTTTTACGCTCAGAAGAAAAATAAAAAGAAATAATAAACGGACTCCAAAAATTCTGAAATAAATTTTCACGGGCTTCTAAAATCAAGCCGCACAAGGTGAACATTTATTTGGGGCCTAAATGCAATTTTGAAAAACGCACATTTTTCCTAAATTCAAATAAAATAACGAAAAACTCCGAAATAAAATCTTATTTGATTTTATTATTAAATCCTCAATATTTCTTTATTTTGGGAAAGTCATTTTATTCCCTCTCTCATATTTTTGTAATAGAAATAATTGATGATAAAATAAATAAAATCAAATGATCATATTCTTAAAATTTGAGAAAACTCAAATATGAAAACAATGAATTCACCAACTCTCTCCGTGGGTCCTTGAGTTGCGTAGAAATTCTAGGATCAAAACCAATCACAAATAAAATATGATATGCAATGATGATCTAATGTATAACATTCCAAATTGAAAATTTGGGATGTTACAAACCTACCCCCCTTAAGATGAATCTCGCCCTCGAGATTCGGGTTGGCTAGAAAATAGGTGAGGGTGGTCCTTGAGTAAATCTTCCTCTCGTTCCGAGGCGGCTTCATCCTCCGTGTGGTTGCTCCACTGAACTTTGCAAAACTTGATAACCTTGCTGCAGGTAACTCGGCTGGCAAACTCGAGGATCTTACTTGGTTTCTCCTCGTAGGTCAAATCGTTATCCAACTGAATTGTTTCCAATGGCACTGTGTCTCTCAAGGGTATGTCAGCCATCTCAGCGTGACACTTCTTCAACTGGGAAACGTGGAACACATCATGAACTCCTGACAATCCTTCGGGAAATTCCAACTTGTAGGCCACTTCTCCCATACGCTCCAAAACTCGATATGGTCCTACAAATCGTGGCGCTAATTTTCCTTTAACTCCAAAACGCTTTGTTCCCCTAAGTGGTGATACTCGAAGATAAGCTCTATCTCCGACTTCATAAACTGTCTCCTTGCGTTTAGAATCTGCGTAGCTCTTCTACCTGGACTGGGCTATCTTGAGCCTATCGCGAATCAATTTCACCTTCTGTTCAGACTCCTTAATCAAGTTAGGTCCAAACAACTGGCGGTCTCCAACTTCATCCCATGACAACGGTGTCCTGCACCTCCTTCCGTACAAGGCTTCGAAAGGGGCCATCTTTAAACTGGTTTGGTTACTGTTGTTGTAAGAGAACTCTGCATATGGCAAATTATCGTCCCAACTAGATCCGTAATCTAGCGCACAAGCTCTCAGCATATCCTCCAAAATCTGATTAACTCTCTTGGTCTGTCCATCTGTCTGTGGATGAAAAGCTGTACTGAATTCTAGCCTGGTACCCAAGGTTTCATGCAACTGCTTCCAGAACTTTGAGGTAAACTGGGTTCCTCTATCTGATACGATACTCCTCGGAACTCCATGCAGACATACGATCCTGGTCATGTATATCTTTGCCAACTTAGCACTGGTGTAAGTGGTCTTTACCGGGATGAAATGGGCTACCTTCATCAATCGATCGGCTACCACCCAAATTGAGTCATAGCCTGAACGAGTCCTGGGTAATCCCGTGATAAAATCCATGCCTAACTTATCCCACTTCCATTCGGGTATCGGCAATGGTAGTAGCAATCCTGCTGGCTTCTGATGCTCTGCCTTTACTCTCTGACATACATCACAAACTGCTACATACTCCGCAATATCCTTCTTCATTCCGGTCCACCAGAAAATATCTTTCGAATCCAAATACATCTTGGTATTTCCTGGATGAATCGAATATGGTGAATCGTGTGCCTCTTGCAGTATCAACTTCCTGATCTCTGGGTCATTGGGCACGTAAACACGGTCTTCAAACCATAGGGTGTCGTGCTCATCCTCACGAAATCCTTTAGCCTTTCCTTTGCTCAGTTTCTCCTTAATAGAGGCAATCTCCTTGTCAGTCTTCTGAGCTTCTCTGATTCTATCCATCAAAGTTGACTGAATCTCCAATGCTGCTACATAGCCTCTTGGAACTATTTCCAAATATAGTTCACGAAGATTTTCGGCTAACTCCCTTGGTATTTCTCCCATCATTAATGTATTGACATGGCTCTTACGGCTTAATGCGTCAGCTACTACATTAGCCTTTCCGGGATGGTAATACAATCTCATATCATAATCCTTGATGAGCTCCAACCATCCCCTTTGTCTGAGGTTTAACTCCTTCTGTGTGAAAATGTATTTCAAACTCTTATGATCCGTGTACACCTCACAATGGTTTCCAATGAGGAAATGTCTCCATGTTTTCAATGCATGCACTACGGCTGCTAACTCCAAATCATACGTAGCATAATTCAACTCATGAGGCTTCAGTTGTCTTGAGGCATATGAAACAACTCTCCCTTCCTGCATAAGCACTGCTCCAAGTCCTCGACGTGAAGCGTCGCTATATACCTCATAGTCCTTGGTCCGATCTGGCAAAATCAACACTGGTGATGTAACCAAGCGTTTTTTCAACTCCTGGAAACTAGCCTCACATTCCTCAGTCCATTTGAACTTGGTATCCTTCTTTAATAACTCCGTCATAGGCTTCGCAATCTTTGAGAAATTCTCAATGAATCTCTGGTAGTATCCTGCGAGTCCAAGAAAACTCCGGATCTCTCCAACCGTGGTTGGTGCTTCCCACTTGGTCACGGTATCAACTTTTGTGGGATCAACTGATATTCCTTCTCCGGATATAACGTGTCCGAGAAATCCTACTTCCTTCAGCCAAAACTCACATTTGCTGAACTTGACATACAATTGATGTTCTCTCAGCTTTTCAAGTACCAATCGCAAATGTTCCTTATGCTCTTCTTCATTCTTCGAGTAAACCAGGATATCATCAATGAACACCACGACGAACTTATCCAAGAACTCCATAAACACTTTGTTCATCATGTTCATAAAATAGGCAGGTGCGTTAGTCAGACCAAATGACATAACGGTATACTCATATAGCCCATACCTGGTGGTAAAAGCTGTCTTAGAATATCCTGTTCTCGAATCTTCAACTGGTGGTATCCTGATCGCAGATCGATCTTGGAAAATACCTTAGCTCCTTGCAATCGATCAAACAGATCATTAATCATTGGTAGTGGGTACTTGTTCTTGATCGTTACTTCACTCAATCCTCGATAATCAACAACCATCCTTAACGATCCATCCTTCTTCTCTACTAGAAGTACTGGCGATCCCCAAGGCGAAGAACTTGGGCGAATATATCCTTTATCCAATAACTCCTTAATCTGCTTCTTAATTTCCACCAAATCCTTTGCTGGCATCCTATATGGTCTCTTCGATATTGGCCCAGTGCCTGGCAATAGCTCAATCAAAAACTCAATATCTCTATCCGGTGGCATGCCTGGCAACTCTTCTGGAAATACTTCAGGGAAATCCCTTACCACTGGTACTTCCTCCTGCACTACTCCTGTTAAACAATTTACTAGAGTCCTCTTGGGCACATGCCGGGATACATACTTGATCCTTCTCCCTTCTGGGGTGGTAAGCAAAATTGTCTTACTGGCGCAATCGATGTTTCCTCCATACATCGACAGCCAATCCATACCCAGAATTACATTCAATCCTTGTGATTCCAAAATGATCAAATCCGAGGGAAACACATGCCCACCTATACTCAATGGCACTTGAAAACATCCTTGACTGGCCATATACTCCGCTCCTGGTGAACTTACTAGCATAGGTGTTCTAAGAACCTTAGTGGGAAAGTTATACTTATCCTCAAATCCCCTTGATATGTATGAATGCGATGTACCAGTATCAAAAAGAACGAGTGCAGTAAATGACTTAACCAAAAACTTACCGATTACGGCATCCGGCTGCTCTTCAACCTCCTCCACGTTAACGTGGTTCACCTGTCCCCTGTTGAAAGGGTTCGGCTTCTTCCCAGAACTTCCATTGCCATTTTGGCCATCAGGATATTCATTGGCATAATGTCTGGTCGTCTGACACTTAAAGCAAGTGACTTGGCTCAGGTCCTTCTTGGCTGGGGTTGATGGGTTGGTGAGATTTTGGCCGTTGCGTCCTCCATTGCCATTACCATTCTTGGTGCCATTGTGATTGTGCGAGCTACCTCCTCCATGGGTATGCTGAAAATGTCCTCCCGATCTAGGGGTAAAACATGGCTTCTGCTGAGCTCCTGAATTGTACTTCCCTTGTCCATACTTCCTCTTGCGGTTCTCAATTTGCTGCTGCTTGCCTTCAATCATAAGCGCACGGTCTACCAACTCCTGGTAGTTGTTGAAGGTTGCTACCATCAACTGCATGCTCAACTCATCATTCAGTCCTTCCAGAAACTTCTCCTGCTTAGCTGCATCCGTAGCAACGTCATCTGGGGCATAACGTGCTAACTTACTAAAGTCCTCCACATACTGGCCAACTGTCCGTCCTCCTTGGCGCAAGTTGTGAAACTCACGCTTCTTCATGGCCATAGCTCCTGCTGAAACATGGGCAGTACGAAAGGCCTGCTGAAACTGGTCCCATGTGATAGTGTCGACAGGGAAAGTGGCTGTGAAATTCTCCCACCATGATGCTGCGGGTCCTTCAAGCTGTTGTGCGGCAAACTTCACCTTTTCCGCATCCGTACATCCTGCTGTGGTCAACTCTCTAGCTGTCTTGCGGAGCCAATCATTTGCTACTATCGGCTCGGTGCTACTGGAAAACACCGGCGGATTCAGCCTAAGAAATCGGGCTAAGTGATCAACAGGTGGTGGTGGTGGTGGGTTGTTGTTGTTGTTGTTCCCATGGTTCTGATTCTGGACTAGCAACTGCATCAATGTGTTCTGCTGCTGGATCAACTGGGTGAGCTCCGGTGGAAAGGTAAATCCAGGGTCACGTCTCGAAGGCATCTAAGGGTTTAGAAAAGATGAGATGTAAGAATAGAGGGGGTCTAAAGAGAAAACACTACCCATATGCACATGAGGCAAAAGCAAACAATTCACTTCATTTAATCAAACAAGGGCATACAATCGATCTATCTATCGCAAAAGTGCTCGGACTACTATATTTACATGGTGGACTACTACTACTACTGATGAGGTGGTCTACTAGAAATATTCTTCGGTTGCAGACTCCATGATATCTGCTCCAGCTTCATCAACATAGTTATCATCGCTTTCGTCTGGGTCCGAGTCTGTGTCGTCGATGATGATGTAGTCTTCCGGGCTAATCTCCTTGGGTTCTTCGTCTTCATCTACTTGTGTAGGGTCTCCCATAAATATCCTGATCTTCTTGATCAGATCGTCATTCTTCTCCACCAATACTTCAATTTCCACTTCATAATCTTCATGTGTAGCCTTGAGTTCTTCCTGCAGTTCCTTGATTCTTGTCCTTGCCTTCTTCAGACCTATCAAGTCGGCGCACATCTAATTCTCCTGTCGTCGAATGTGCTGGTTTAATTCCTGGATAAAAGCTGCAATGGATCTATCCCTTCTGGTGCTAATCATCTCCCAGTGCTCATGTCGGCGCCCACAAATCTGGTAGATAGTATCCTTGAGATCATTGCGGTAGACTTCTCCAATGCGTCCCATGGCGATGTGAGCTGCCATGCTCTTTCCTAGACTCCAAGTTGGTGCATCGAAAGAAAACTCTATGGGCTCAGTGACTGGCATGAACGTCCTTCCTGGAACTTGAACTTGAATCATCCAGCGCTCTTCTTCAGGTAAAGTGGCGTTGTAGGTTCCGGTGTCGTGCTCATCCTCACAAAATCCTTTAGCCTTTCCTTTGCTCAGTTTCTCCTAAATAGAGGCAATCTCCTTGTCAGTCTTCTGAGCTTCTCTGATTCTATCCATCAAAGTTGACTGAATCTCCAATGCTTCTACATAGCCTCTCGGAACTATTTCCAAACATAGTTCACGAAGATTTTCAGCTAACTCCCTTGGTATTTCTCCCGTCATTAATGTATTGACATGGCTCTTACGGCTTAATGCGTCAGCTACTACATTAGCCTTTCTGGGATGGTAATGCAATCTCATATCATAATTGTCGTGGTTTTGTCACGGCAGATGTCCTAGAGAAAGGACTTAGTCATGGAGCCATCGCGACGGGTTAGCTTGAAGGGGTTAAAGCGGACACAGGGACGCAAGAGAGTTATACTAGTTCGTCCCCTTCAATGAAGGTAAAAGCCTACGTCTAGTTGTGATGGATTTGATGGGGTTTTGATGACTAGGGAGCAAACAAGCTTCGCCTATGTCTCGAGTTGTTGTCTGTTGTTTCTGAACCGCCGCCGGGTCGTCCCCTTATATACATGGGTGACACCCGTCGGTTCACAGAGTCTGAACACCGGTCGATATTCGTATCCGGGTTGGTCTCTCCTTATTCCTAACTTACAATACAAGTTTATATACAAATTCCGGTTTACAGCTACAAGTCTTGAACCGGCTACGGGCCTTAGGCCCTCATCTGCCTTCTTGGGCTTTATCACTTCTGGAACTACTGATGAAGTTGAACCGGCCCAGATAGGCCGGTTTACGCCCAGCAGTAATATCCCCAACATTAGGCCCCAGATTGATTTGAACGGGTTCATGTCAATCCTTTAACAAAAACTTCATCTTCAACGTCTTCTCATAAATTGGTAAACCGCCATGATGTCATCTTCTCTGATTACTGTAAACCGGAGTGACGTCACCTGTCATAACGAAGATATCCATTATGCTTCTTTATTTAATATATCTACGGAAATCGAGGCGGCAGCTCCGTTTCGTGGCCCCTTGATTGTCGCGCCTGACACATGTCTTTTTGCCTTATAAATAGGACCGAAGGGTCATTTCCTTTCTCTTTCCCTTCTTCCCCTTCTGCTTCGTCTTCCTCGCATCGCCCGGCTTCAGAGCTCCGCCGCCACCATCGACCTCTGCCTCAACCTTGGCCGCTGCATCAACCTGGGCGCACCAGAGCATCACGGCAACCTTCCGCGTGTTCCTCAGCTCCGGTAAACCTTCTATCCTTTCCCCTGCAGATCTGTTTTAGGGTTTCATAGTTCTTCAGTATTCATCGTCTGCCTCTTGCTCATATGATAGATCTTGTCCATCCGCAATGCTTAGATCAGGCGGTTTAACCTTATAGAATTTTTTTCCAAACCGGTATATGGCATTAGTCCCCTTATTGAACCGCCAGATGCTTGTTGCTTCATAAAACTCCGGTTTAGATAGTTCTGTCTTCGGTTTAACAGTGCCCATACCAATATATCTTGATCAAATGCATTTTTGAACCGGGATCTTCTACCTTGTAGATTCCATCATGGCCAAGCAAGTGTATGAGTGCAATTGGGTTCCTTCTCGCGTCATAGAGGCTCAACTGGACGATTTAGTCCTGATTGGCGCTTTAGGCAGCAAAGATACCATCCATTGGAGGGCTCCTGGCAAAGAATGCCCTCCCACACCTCGAGAAGGAGAGGTTGTTGTTTTCGTAGATCACTTAGCCCGGGGATTTAAGCCGCCTGGTTCTAAATTTTACCGGGATGTTTTAGCCGGTTTCCAGCTCCATCCACAAGATACTGGCCCCAACTCTATTACAAATATGTGTCACTTCCAGGTGCTCTGTGAAGCGTTCTTTCAAGAAGAGCCCACAGTGGAATTGTTCAGAGACCTTTTCCATCTAAACCGCCGTACTGAGTTTACTGACGGCTCCAATACGGAGTTGGGTGGCGTGGCGATTCAAAAAAGGAAAGAGGTCACATACCCTCATGCCAAACTGCATAGCCACCCCAAAGAATGGAATCAGACATGGTTCTACTACAAAGACACCTCCCCTGCTGGTGAGAATCCCTTGCCTGGCTTTCGTCCGGAGCGGCTCAGCAATACACACCCTTTTCCACAAAGATTGACTGCATAGGAGAGAAGAAAATATGCTCCCCAACTGTCAAAGCTCAAAGCCTTTATGGCCAACGATTTAACAGGGGTTGATCTCGCTCGCTGTTGGATATCATGGAGCATACTGCCCCTTAGTCAGCGCTCTGGTTTGATGTGCGAGTATACTGGCAGTGTTGATGACCCACTGCGACATTCCAAAATCTAGCTCACCGATGAAGAAATCACAGAGGCTGTGAATAAGATGCTGAATGAACCGGAACACGTCTGTGCTAGAAACGGCCTGCTTCCCTTCTGTGCCACCAACAAACCGCCAGTTGTAAGACTTTGATTTTTCTTTTTGCTGAATCTGTTAATGATATATCTGGTCTTTGTTTAATATCAGTGTCTGTGTAATCAGGGCAATGATCCGTTTTGGAGCAAGAAACCGCTGCAGGAGAAACCAGAAAAACCAGACAAACCGAAAAGAGCAATTCGGCAAAAGACTAAAGCTGTGAAGAAGACTGCCCACAGGAAAAGAACCACTGCATCTTCTAATCCGGCCCCTGATGATGATGTGGATAATCCGGACTTTGAGGTAGAGCTTGACTCACTTGGTTTATTTTTCATGCGTCTTATTGATGATGATATTTGTCAGGATGATGCTGAAGCCAGCCACGCGGATGTTGCAGAGGTAATTATTCTCTCTTCCGATTCAGAAACTTTGCCTTCGCAAAAAATCCGTCAGGCAAACCGGGAAGTTAAATTTTCTCATCCTCTTGCTTATTTGGATCCTAAATTTCTTATGAAGACCCAACAACATGAAGCTCGTCGCACAACCCGACACAACGGCCAGGTAGTTACCTCCGCCGGTTTACCGAACAGTCCGGTTCGGAAACGCCATTCAGAGGTCTCTAATTTGCTTGTCAGTGCTTGTCCTAAAGTGGGCTGCTTTCGTCAACCTCTTAATCCGTCTGACTCCGATTACCAGGTTACTTCCCACTCATCTTCTGGCGAGTCATCGGCTACTCAGCTCCCACCACTCAAAACGTTGCTTGGGTAAGCTATACTTATTGTGATGTTTGCAGTACATTGCCTTAGAACATATGCTGTATTTGATTTTGTTATTCTTCTCAGGGCCAAACCTAGGCCAAGAAAGAAGGCCCGCTTGGACAAAGTGGCCGAAGAATATGTCGTTCTTGAACCAGGCAAGACACCCAATCTTGAAGCGGCTATTCTTGAGGATATACCCAATGATCCACCGCAGCAAGACGACGATCTTATTGCTAAAGAGAGACCTACTGATGCCTCAGGTCCTGTCAATCAGCCCACAGGTTCCATCCGGATTGAAAGCTCCACCGGTCCAGCAAAACCTACTAACAAGCCAATAGCCCCAGTGCAAACCGGCGGTACCCAGGATGATGAGGTTGTCATTACTGGCACTGGCCATACTGAGCCAAGCAATCCTATTGCTTTGTCCAAACATTCTGCCAAGGAAGAATTTGCTGCCTTTGGTAAAGGCAAGTGGAACGCTGATATGACGACTTATGCTGCTCTGAAGGCCCGAGATATCCATTCCGGCTATCTGAACCAGTTGTATACCAGTCGCGACTATGAAGCCGGTCTGGTTAATATGATGAAAGATAAATATGAGGTAACTTCCATATGCTCCTTCCTGCTTGTATGCTTCCATTCTTGCTGACTCTCCTAGCCCCCAAGGGCCGGTTTGTAATATTCTTTCAAACCGGGACTTACTAATATAAATCTTGATGCTTTGAAATTCGCTGATGTAGCCCCCAAGGGCCGGTTCAACTTAGCGTAGTTAAACCGGTACTTTAAGTAATTGAAATTGCCGCATCAGAATATATACGAGCAAATAGCCATTAGCCCCCAAGTGCCAAGTTGAATACTTGTATTGATCTTGGGACTTTGTAAGCAATTGAAAGATGAAGATCGAATATGCATTAGCCCCCAAGTGCCAAGTGCATAACTTGTTATGTGGTTGGTACTTCAATCCCTGTACCGTATTGTTGAAGCATATAACTGTCTGCATGCAGGCTGAGCTGAAGACGAAAGAAAACCAAATCGCCGATCTCCAAGAAAACCTGAAAACCCAACAAGCTGAAACCTCCAAAGCAAAAGAGGAATTAACCAGCGCTTTAAGCGCCATGGAGCAGCTTAAGGAGAGCTTCAAGAAGAAACATGCGGATTGGGCCACTGAATAGTCCACTTTAATCAAACAAGTAGAGGATGCCGAGGCTGCACTAAAACCGGTGGCGGATGAATTGACCAGTATAAAGAGGCACGTGCATACTATGACCACTGCTATCTTTGGTAAGCCAGTTTGACTTCTGAATTGACTTGGCCTTCTTATAGAGCTGCCGGTTTAACCCTTATGATACTTCAGGGACACGCACTGGTCATTTGGGTTCAGATGTGCGGAAAAAATTGAAGGCCGTCTACACGTTGGTCGAACAGCTGTATACTGGCGCACAACGGATCATCTGTACCACATCTCACAACAAACTGGCGCCCACTTTGATTCAAGATACCCGGATGAAACTGTCGGTGCTTCCAGCCCGGGTTGAAGAGCTGAAGAAATCTGCTGCTCGAACCGGTGCGATCAATGCCTTAATGCGGGCAAAAGACTGGGTGCCGGATTTTGATCCTATTGAAGCGGCTCAGGGCTATCCCAGCTTGAAAGAAGATGGGTCAGAATTTAGTGAAGCGGATCAGCGAGCCATAAACCGGGAGGTGCGTCCGCTAGCTTGTCAACTGGCTGAAGAAGCAGACTTGTCTCGTTATCAAGCTCAATATGATAATCAGAACAAATGAATAGCTGCCCCAATTCATGAGTCGGAAAATCTTATCCCTCCAATCCGTAAGCACACTTACACTCCTGATATTGACCCGTCATTGCTGATCCACGATGAAGCTGTTTTTCAAGCATTAATGGGAATAGACCGGACAACTATTGATTTCCAGCCACTGGGTAGAGAAACGGAGGCTGAAGCGGCGCAGGGTGACCCACAACCATCAGGCCAGGCTGGTGACCAAGCTTGAACCGGAAGCCGGTTTTGAAACTGCCTCTCCTTTGCGAAAAACAATGATATTATTATGGGCACCGTGTTGCCTTGTAATAGGCTAGCTGATACTTTTGATGTTGATATGCCTTCATGCATAATTTGTTCTTCCTATGGTGATGAACTTTCCAAAGCACCTTCTGCAATAAAAAACTCTTCAAGTGCCACCGCGGTTGTACCGTCCGGCGGAATATGATGTCTGCATATATGAAGTCAAAACATCCAAAAAAAATTATTAAGTATATGACCAAATTTTTGTGATACATAATACCTACCCTCGTTGAGCGTGAAGTTGGCTTGGCCAATCTTGAAGCGGAGTTTTGCAAACCCACACTGTTGGAGGAGATAACAACTCCTGTATATATATGATGCTGGTTTACCATGTAAACCGTGCCGGGTTATAATAAACACCGTGTTACTCCATAAGAGGATGTTAACAACAAGGATCAAACCGGGCAAATAGTCTCCGGATTGACGTGAACTGTGTTCCGTCAATTGATTGGTTAAAAAACTTTGTCGGTTTAAAAAACGCAATAAAAAGCAAAAAACCCCCTTCAAAGAAAAGTGTAAATCAAGTGCAATGACAAAACGTTGCAAAAAAAGGTTTATTTGAGCTGATCAGATGGTGTTACCATGGCCGAACACGACCAAGCTCCCGTTAGGTGTAACTATGGTTCTAGTCAGCCAGGTCCCCAAATGAAACTGTGGCATTTATGCCGATCAAGTGGCATGGTCATGGTTCAGGTTCGACCAAGCCCCCAAGTGATTCTGTGGCCTTAAGCCGATCAAGAGGCATGACTGGTTCAGACATGACCAAGTCCCCAAGTGATCCGGTGGCTCTCGCCTATCAAGAGGCATGGTATTGGTTCGGACACGACCAAACCCCCAAGTGATATAACATGATGCTTTTAAAAAGCGAACTCAAGGGGTAAACCGGAGGCCGCTTTAGAGCAACTCCGTGTAACCTCACATGATGTAAAAGAACAGATATCCCGCTTTAGCTGAGGTTCCGGTTTATTATATTTAATCATAATATATACATTGTCGTAATATGTACATAAGTATAGCCAATGGCTCAGGTATAGTAAGGCCGAAGATGAGCTATGTTCCACGGCCTACTAGTCTCCTCCTCTGATGTACGTGAGTCTTTATGCTCTCGAATATCGATCAGATAGTACGACCCGTTGTGCAGATTCTTGCTGACCATGAAAGGTCCCTCCCAAGGTGGGGATAACTTATGCATATCAGTCTGATCTTGGATGAGCCGAAGCACCAAATCTCCTTCCCGAAAGGTTCTGGTTCTGACTCGGCAACTGTGATAACGACGAAGATCCTGCTGGTAAATCGCCGATCGGGCGGCTGCGATGTCACGCTCTTCATCCAACCGGTCCAAAGCATCTTGCCGTGCTGTCTCGTTGTCCGTTTCAATATAAGCCGTTACACGAGGTGAATCATGACGGATATCACTAGGGAGAACCGCCTCCGCTCCATAAACCATGAAGAACGGTGTGTATCCTGTTGATCTGTTGGGTGTTGTATTGATGCTCCATAACACAGATGGTAATTCTTCTACCCAACAACCCGGCGTTCTCTGCAAAGGAACCATGAGCCGGGGCTTGATGCCTCTCAAGATCTCTTGATTAGCTCTTTCTGCTTGACCATTGGACTATGGATGTGCCACTGATGAAACGTCGAGCCGGATGTGCTCCTGTTCGCAGAACTCCTTCATAGCACCTTTGGACAAATTGGTACCATTATCTGTGATAATACTGTGCGGAAAGCCAAACTGGAAAATCACCTTTTTGATGAACTGAACCGCCGTGGCCGCATCACACTTGCTAACAGGTTCTGCCTCCACCCACTTTGTAAACTTGTCAACCGCCACCAGGAGGTGGGTCTTCTTATCTTTGGACCTTTTGAAAGGCCCAACCATATCCAGCCCCCAAGTCGCAAACGGCCAAGTAATTGGACTCATTCTCCATTCTTGAGCTGGTACATGAGCACGTCTTGAAAACCTTTGGCAACCATCACATCGTTTGACCAGATCCTCCGCATCAGCATGAGCAGTTAACCAATAGAAGCCATGGCGAAACGCTTTAGCCACCAGAGACTTTGAACCGGCATGGTGACCACAATCTCCTTCGTGGATCTCACACAAAATTTCACGGCCTTCTTCAGGAGACACGCAGCGTTGAAAAGCTCCTGATACACTGCAATGATGCAACTCGCCGTTGATGATAGCCATGGACTTGGATCGCCGGATTATCTGCCGGGCCAGAATCTCATCCTCTCGCAACTCGCCCCGGTTCTTGTACGCCAGGTAAGGAAGCGTCCAATCCGGAATAACAAGAAGAGCCGCCACCAATTGAACCTTCGTATCAGGAATAGCCAAATCCTCTTCACCAGGGATCTTGACCGACGGGTTGTGCAGCACATCCAGAAAAACAGTGGGCGGGACCGGTTTGCGCTAAGAGCCCAGCCGGCTTAAAGTGTCTGCCGCTTCATTTTTCCGCCGGTCCACTTGGTCCACCTGATAGCCTTTGAAATAACCTGCAACAGTATCCACCTCCCGATGATACGCTGCCATGAGTGGGTCCTTGGAGTCCCAAGTGCCAGACACTTGTTGAGCCACAAGGTCCGAGTCACCGAAGCACTTAACTCGACTTAGATTCATCTCCTTAGCCATCCGGAGACCATGGAGCAAGGCTTCATACTCAGCTGCATTGTTAGTACAAGGGAACATTAAGCGGAGAACATAACAAAACTTATCACCTCGTGGGGAAGTTAATACGACTCCAGCCCCCGAGCCTTCCAACTGCCAAGATCCGTCAAAATGGATGGTCCAATACGTGTGATCCGGCTTTTCTTCAGGTGCTTGCATTTCCGTCCAATCATTGATGAAATCAACAAGTGCTTGAGACTTAACCGCTGTCCGAGGCACATACTTCAAACCGTACGGCCCCAGCTCTATGGCCCACTTTGCAATCCGGCCAGTTGCTTCCCGGTTCTGGATGATATCTCCCAAAGGAGCAGAACTGACCACCGTAATTGGGTGCCCTTGGAAATATTGTTTAAGCTCCCGGCTTGCCATAAAAACTCCATACACCAGCTTCTGCCAATGCGGATACCTTTGCTTGGACTCGATTAGCACCTCACTGATATAATAGACCGGTCGTTGAACCGGATGCTCCTTGCCTGCCTCCTCTCGCTCCACCACAATAGCCACGCTGACCGCCCGAGCATTAGCAGCAACATATAGCAGTAACGACTCCTTGTCAATGGGAGCGGCGAGCATAGGTGGATTGGCGAACTGCCGCTTTAAGTCCTCAAATGCTTCATTAGTGGCGGAGCTCCAAACAAACTGATCCATTTTTTTCAACATCTGATACAAAGGGATTGCCTTCTCACCAAGACGACTGATAAACCGGCTTAATGCAGCAATCCGGCCTGCCAGGCGTTGAACATTGTTGATACACTTCGGTTTAGCCAGGGAGGTGATAGCCGTGATCTTCTCCGGATTAGCCTCAATTCCCCTGTTGGACACCAAAAAACCCAATAGCTTGCCCGCCGGTACACCAAAGACACACTTGTCCAGATTAAGCATCATCTTGTATGTTCTCAGGTTATCAAAGGTTTCCTTCAAATCATCAGTCAGAGTCTCCTTCTCCCTGGACTTAACCACGATATCATCCACGTAAGCATGTACATTACGGCCAATCTGCTTGTGAAGACAATTTTGTACACACCGTTGGTAAGTTGCCTGGGCACTCTTGAGCCTGAAGGGCATAGACACATAGCAGAAGGCTCCAAAGGGAGTTATAAATGCTGTCTTCTCCTGGTCCTTAACTGCCATTTTGATCTGATGATAGCCAGAATACGCATCCAAAAAACTTAAACGCTCACAACCCGCCGTAGCATCAATAATTTGATCAATACGGGGGACGGCAAAAGGATCTGCTGGACAAGTCTTATTAAGATTTGTGTAATCCACACACATGTGCCAGGTGCCGTTTTTCTTGAGGACCAGCACTGGATTGGCAAGCCACTCAGGGTGAAAAACTTCAACAATAAAGCCAGCTGCTAAGAGCCTGGCTACCTCTTCTCCAATCGCCTTGCGTCTTTCTTCGTTAAACCGGCGGAGGAACTGTTTCACCGGTTTATATTTAGGATCCACATTAAGTGTGTGCTCAGCGAGTTGCCTTGGTACACCTGGCATGTCAGAGGGCTTCCATGCAAAAATGTCCCAATTCTCACGGATGAACTCGATGAGCGCGCTTTCCTATTTCGGATCCAAGTTGGCACTGATGCTGAAGTGCTTGGATGAATCACCAGGTACGAAGTCAACAAGCTTAGTTTCTCCTGACGATTTGAACTTCAGGGTCGGATCATGCTCCGTAGTTGGCTTCTTCAACAGAGTCATGTCCGCCGGATCAACATTGTCTTTATAGTACTTCAACTCCTCGGTGGCACAAACCGACTCTGCATAAGCCGCATCTCCTTCCTCGCATTCCAAAGCGATTTTGCGGCTTCCGTGAACCGTTATTGCCCCCCTGTGACCCGGCATCTTGAGCTGCAAATACACATAACAGGGCCGTGCCATAAACTTGGCGTAAGCCGGTCGCCCAAACAGGGCGTGATATGGACTCTGGATTTTCACCACTTCAAACGTCAATGTCTCCGACCTGGAATCATGGTCATCCCCAAAGGCCACTTCCAGAGCTATCTTACCAACGGGATATGCTGATCTGCCTGGCACTACGCTGTGGAACACTGTATTAGACGGTTTGAGATTTTTATCTGTTAGCCCCATACGACGGAAGGTCTCATAATACAGGATGTTAATGCTGCTCCCTCCGTCCATGAGCACCTTGATGAACTTATACCCTCCCACCTGAGGCGCCACCACTAGAGCCAACTGACCCGGATTATCGACCTGGGGAGGGTGATCCTCTCTGCTCCATATGATTGGTTGTTCAGACCAACGTAGATAACGTGGTATGGCCGGTTCAACAGAGTTGACTGCCTGCCTCTGAACCTTCTAGTCTTGCTTGTCCAAGCTAGTGGTGAAGACATGGTACTGCCCACTACTCAACTGCTTTGGGTTGCTCTGGTAACCTGACTGTTGCTGCTGCTGATTGTAACCACCCTGGTTGTTCTGACTATTTTGACCATTATGTCCGCCCGGATTACCATTGAATTCTAAACCGGAACTTCCTCCAACGTAACCCGGCCCGGCCACCGCCAGACTCGTGATCATACCGGAAATTATTAGAATTCTTGAACTCCTGCATAATAAAACAATCCTTTCAAAGGTGGTTTGCTGGTGCCTCCTTCGTCCCATGTCTTGGACAGGGCTGGCTTAGCAGATAGTTTAGGCGGTTTGGGTTAGGGTTGGGTGCTCCATTACAATTTTTCGGTCTACCCTTGCGTCGCTGGCCATTGTCCTGTGGGTTGGTATTAGCCACAAAGTCCATGTTACCATCCGCTTTACGCTTGCCTCCATCACCATTGCCTACCCAGTGATGCTGCTGACCTTTGGAGCTGCTGTTTTTCTTCCCTTTCCCTGTCTTGTCATCATCAGATTCGGGATCCTTGGTACTATCAGAATCAGCATATTTCACCAAAGCGGCCATGAGGGTCCCCATGTTGGTGCAATGATGCTTCATCCGTCCCAACTTCAGCTTCAGGGGCCCAAACCGGCAGTTGCCTTCTAGGGTTAATACTGCGGTGTCAGCGTTGATGCGGTCTGAGGAGTGCAACACTTGTGAAACCCAGCGCACCCAATGAGTCGTTGATTCTCCTTCCTCCTGGACGCATGCAGCTAAGTCCACTATCGACATAGGCTGTTTACAGGTATCCTTGAAATTGCTGATAAACCGGGCTCGTAATTGGGCCCATGAACTGATAGAATTAGCTGGCAAGCTTTTTAACCAAGTACGGGCAGTTCCTTCAAGCATCATGGTGAAGTATTTCGCACACGCCGTGTCATCCACATCAAGCATCTCCATGGCCATCTCATAGCTCTCCACCCATGTCTCTGGAGGTTGATCCGCCGTGTAATTTGGTACCTTGCGCGGGCCTTTGAAATCCTTGGGCAGGCGCACGTTGCGTAAAGCGGGGATAAGGCAAGGCACCCCCAAAGAACTAGAAGTAACACCAGGTTCAGTCAAGGTGGTTGGACGAACCGGTGTGAGCTGCCGAGCCTAATGCTGTGTGGCTAACTCTGCCTCCCTACGCGCGCGGGCCCGGTCCACCACTCCCTGAGCGTTATCAGCACCACCCGCCGGGTTGTTGTCACGGGGTGCCCCACGTCGTTCATTACTCGACACTGCTGGTTCATCCATATGTCTGCTATAGCTCCGGCTTGGACGGGGGGTCGAGTGGATCTGGTCGCGGCTATACGAGTACGCTTCCTGTTGGGCCAAAGCTGTCCTCAGAAGTTCCTTAACCCGTCGCGTCTCTACTGCCTGCGGCGAGTCACCTTCAATTGGAATGGCCTCCAGCCGTGCAGTAGCGGCAACAAGATTGTCCATTGGGTTGGAGTAGTGACCCGGAGGTGTTAAAGCAGCCTGAGGTATAACGGTGTTTTGACGAGGCGGGTCCATCTGACGAGGCTGAACCGGTGCACCGGTCCCAGGGGCTTCTGCCTGGTTTCCCTCCAGCGGATTGCCGGCTCTTGGTCCTGGAGTGTTGAAAAGGTCTCTGGCCTCGAAAACCGGAGGTAAGCGGGATCGGTGCTTCCTCCTCATGACTTCATGCGACGCGCTCTGGTCCAACATAAGCCTGTAGGCCTGTGCGTCTAAAGTGGCCCGCTCTGCGGCCATCCTGGTGTCCTCAGCCGCCAGATCCGCCTTGGCCTGGGTGATCTGTTCCTTTACCTTTGCAATCTCCGCGTTGTGAACATCCTGATCTGGCGGATTAACTTCCGCCATAAGCACTGCCAATGCATCAAATAGTTCTGATAGAACCTGAGCCGGCGGGCGCACAGGGCCTCCTGCCCCGGCAGCCGTCGCCGCTGCTGAACCGGAGATCGTTGCCGCAGCTGTCGAAGAATGAAGCGCTGCTTGTGTTCCGGCCATGAATATTCCAACCCAGTTGGGCAGATCAGAGGGGTCCAGAATACTGTCGCCATCGGAACAGCTCCCAATCTGGCCATCTTGTAGCTGATAAAGAGATTCGGTTTCTCCGGTCAAAGATTCGTCACCGGAACAAATGACGGTCGCTCCGCGAAATTCCGATCCGTCCTCATAACTTCCTCCATGGATGACTCCCACGAAGGCACGCTTCATGGCCGGTTTAACCCGGGCGGATCGCGCACGCTGAGCCGTCTCGACGAGGTTGGTGCAGATGTCCGGCTCAGGGCCCGGTTCACCGATCTTGCCAATGAAAACGTGAATGCTACCAAAGGGGACCCGGTACCCGTACTCAATTGAGCCGGCCTCGGGGCCCCAGCCTGCGTCGTCGATGTAGAGCTTGCCCCGACGACTCTTAGTCATCCGGCCTACAGCGTAGCCCTCGAGTCCTTCAAAGTGGCCCTCCAAGAACCGGAAACCATCGTGCGATAGCCCCACGGTGGGCGCCAACCATCTCCTTTGTCTGAGGTTTAACTCCTTCTGTGTGAAAATGTATTTCAAACTCTTATGATCCGTGTACACCTCACAATGGTTTCCAATGAGGAAATGTCTCCATGTTTTCAATGCATGCACTACAGCTGCTAACTCCAAATCACGCGTAGCATAATTCAACTCATGAGGCTTCAGTTGTCTTGAGGCATATGAAACAACTCTCCCTTCCTGCATAAGCACTGCTCCAAGTCCTCGACGTGAAGCGTCGAAATACACTTCATAGTCCTTGGTCTGATCTGGCAAAATCAACACTGGTGATGTAACCAAGCGTTTTTTCAACTCCTGGAAACTAGCCTCACATTCCTTAGTCCATTTGAACTTGGTATCCTTCTTTAATAACTACGTCATAGGCTTCACAATCTTTGAGAAATTCTCAATGAATCTCCGGTAGTATCCTGCGAGTCCAAGAAAACTCCGAATCTCTCCAACCGTGGTTGGTGCTTCCCACTTGGTCACGGTATTAACTTTTGTGGGATCAACTGATATTCCTTCTCTGGATATAACGTGTCCGAGAAATCCTACTTCCTTCAGCCAAAACTAACATTTACTGAACTTGGCATACAACTGATGTTCTCTGAGCTTTTCAAGTACCAATTGCAAATGTTCCTTATGCTCTTCTTAATTCTTCGAGTAAACCAGGATATCATCAATGAACACCATGACGAACTTATCCAAGAACTGCATAAACACTTTGTTCATCATGTTCATAAAATAGGCAGATGCGTTAGTCAGACCAAATGACATAACGGTATACTCGTACAGCCCATACCTGGTGGTAAAAGCTGTCTTAGGAATATCCTGTTCTCGAATCTTCAACTGGTGGTATCCTGATCGCAGATCGATCTTGGAAAATACCTTAGCTCCTTGCAATCGATCAAACAGATCATTAATCATTGGTAGTGGGTACTTGTTCTTGATCGTTACTTCATTCAATCCTCGATAATCAACAACCATCCTTAACGATCCATCCTTCTTCTCTACTAGAAGTACTGGCGATCCCCAAGGCGAAGAACTTGGGCGAATATATCCTTTATCCAATAACTCCTTAATCCGCTTCTTAATTTCCACCAAATCCTTTGCTGGCATCCTATATGGTCTCTTCAATATTGGCCCAGTGCCTGGCAATAGCTCAATCAAAAACTCAATATCTCTATCCGGTGGCATGCCTGGCAACTCTTCTGGAAATACTTCAGGGAAATCCCTTACCACTTGGTACTTCCTCCTGCACTACTCCTGTTAAACAATTTACTAGAGTCCTCTTGGGCACATGCCGGGATACATACTTGATCCTTCTCCCATCTGGGGTGGTAAGAAAAATTGTCTTACTGGGCGCAATCGATATTCCTCCATACATCGACAGCCAATCCATACCCAGAATTACATCCAATCCTTGTGATTCCAAAATGATTAAATCCGAGGGAAACACATGCCTACCTATACTCAATGGCACTTGAAAACATCCTTGACTGCATATACTCCGCTCCTGGTGAGCTTACTAGCATAGGTGTTCTAAGAACCTTAGTGGGCAGTTATACTTATCCACAAATCCCTTGATATGTATGAATGCGATGCACCAGTATCAAAAAGAACGAGTGCAGTAAATGACTTAACCAAAAACTTACCATTACTGCATCGGCTGCTCTTCAACCTCCTCCACGTTAACGTGGTTCACCTGTCCCCTGTTGAAAGGGTTCGGCTTCTTCCCAGAACTTCCATTGCCATTTTGGCCTTCAGGACATTCATTGGCATAATGTCCGGTCTTCTGACACTTAAAGCAAGTGACTTGGCTCAGGTCCTTCTTGGCTGGGGTTGATGGGTTGGTGCGATTCTGGCCATTGCTTCCTCCATTGCCATTACCATTCTTGGTGCCATTGTGATTGTGCGAGCTACCTCCTCCATGGGTATGCTGAAAATGTCCTCCGATCTAGGGGTAAAACGTGGCTTCTGCTGAGCTCCTGAATTGTACTTCCCTTGTCCATACTTCCTCTTGCGGTTCTCAATTTGCTGCTGCTTGCCTTCAATCATAAGAGCACGTCTACCAACTCCTGGTAGTTGTTGAAGGTTGCTACCATCAACTGCATGCTCAACTCATCATTCAGTCCTTCCAGAAACTTCTCCTGCTTAGCTGCATCCGTAGCAACGTCATCTGGGGCATAACGTGCTAACTTACTAAAGTCCTCCACATACTGGCCAACTATCCGTCCTCCTTGGCGCAAGTTGTGAAACTCACGCTTCTTCATGGCCATAGCTCCTGCTGAAACATGGGCAGTACGAAAAGCCTGCTGAAACTGGTCCCATGTGACAGTGTCGACAGGGAAAGTGGCTGTGAAATTCTCCCACCATGATGCTGCGGGTCCTTCAAGCTGATGTG
Organism: Triticum urartu; assembly: GCF_003073215.2. NCBI lineage: Eukaryota > Viridiplantae > Streptophyta > Magnoliopsida > Poales > Poaceae > Triticum > Triticum urartu. The sequence continues at coordinate 378,828,001 of NC_053022.1, read as the reverse complement.
CGGCAAACTTCACCTTTCTCCGCATCTGTGCATCCTGCTGTGGTCAACTCTCTAGCTGTCTTGCGGAGCCAATCATCTGCTACTATCGGCTCGGTGCTACTGGAAAACACCGGCGGATTCAGCCTAAGAAAACGGGCTAAGTGATCAACAGGTGGTGGTGGTGGTGGGTTGTTGTTGTTGTTGTTCCCCAGGTTCTGATTCTGGACTAGCAACTGCATCAATGTGTTCTGCTGCTGGATCAACTGGGTGAGCTCCGGTGGAAAGGTAAATCCGGGGTCACGTCTCGGAGGCATCTAGGTTTAGAAAAGATGAGATGTAAGAATAGAGGGGGTCTAAAGAGAAAACACTACCCATATGCACATGAGGCAAAAGCAAACAATTCACTTCATTCAATCAAACAAGGGCATACAATCGATCTATATCGCAAAAGTGCTCGGACTACTATATTTACATGGTGGACTACTACTACTACTGATGAGGTGGTCTACTAGAAATATTCTTCGGTTGCAGACTCCATGATATCTGCTCCAGCTTCATCAACATAGTCATCATCGCTTCATCTGGGTCCGAGTCGGTGTCGTCGATGATGATGTAGTCTTCCGGGCGAATCTCCTTGGGTTCTTCGTCTTCATCTACTGTGTGTAGGGTCTCCCATAAATATCCTGATCTTCTTGATCAGATCGTCATTCTTCTCCACCAATACTTCAATTTCCACTTCATAATCTTCATGTGTAGCCTTGAGTTCTTCCTGCAGTTCCTTGATTCTTGTCCTTGCCTTCTTCAGACCTATCAAGTCGGCGCACATCTAATTCTCCTGTCGTCGAATGTGCTGGTTTAATTCCTGGATAAAAGCTGCAATGGATCTATCCCTTCTGGTGCTAATCATCTCCCAGTGCTCATCTCGGCGCCCACAAATCTGGTAGATAGTATCCTTGAGATCATTGCGGTAGACTTCTCCAATGCGTCCCATGGCGATGTGAGCTGCCATGCTCTTTCCTAGACTCCAAGTTGGTGCATCGAAAGAAAACTCTATGGGCTCAGTGACTGGCATGAACGTCCTTCCTGGAACTTGAACTTGAATCATCCAGCGCTCTTCTTCAGGTAAAGTGGCGTTGTAGGTTCCGGTGAAGCTTGGTACTCCTATGTTCAGGTATCTAGTGACTTCCTTCAAGTGACGTCCAAAGGGTGTATCTTCATCCGGTTGCGTGAAATTGTTCCTTGCATCCGCCATCCTAAAAGAGTAGAAAAGATGAGAGGTCAGATGGGAAGAGAGTGGATAGTGATCTAGGTCTTTTAGCTTAGTGGTCATGTCCTACAGTCAGCGTGTGCTCTGATACCATCTCTGTAGCGACCAGACCTCAAATAGTCTGATCTCTGTGCTCCGGTGTCATCCCTGGATCAGTAATGCTGACACCACACAGTACTCGGAGGATTTATAACAGAGTAGCAATCACACACTTATTACATCGAGGGTCTCCATAGAGAATTTATTACAATAAATATGGCTTAAGGCCATCTAATAACGATAACAACGGAAGGCTTGGAAGATAAGTGAGTCCATCAACTCCAACGGCATCACTGAGTATAGAACCACGACCTAAAAACTCCTTAATCGTCGTTTGAAAAGTCTGCAACATTAACGTTGCAGCCCGAAACGGGTCAGCACATGGAATATGCTGGCAAGGTAACACATAGAGAGTAATGGAATGAAACAACTATACTATATGCACATTTGGCTGGTGGAAAGCTCTATGGTTATAGCTTTGCGTAAAGCCAATTTTTCCCTACTACAAAGGAATACATTTATTTAACTATCATGGTAGTTGTTAAACATTGAGAATGGTTGACAGCATTCTCAATCCCAATTAAGCATCATCATTAAACAAAACCCAACAAAATTAATTTAGAGTAACATGTTGAGATTCACATGATAATCCAGGTACTAGATACTCAAGATGTCCATAACCGGGGACACGGCTAATCATGATTAGGTTATTACACTCTACAGAGGTTTGCGCACTTTTCCCCACAAGACTCGATCGCCTCCGTTTGGTTTCTCGCACTTCATGGTGTTTGAGAAGACGGATGACCGAGACACAGTCTTTCAGAAGCGCTAGCACCTTACGATGGATAGACCGTTACACCTACTTTCCCCTACATCTGCTAGTCTACCCTGTAAGAGTTTGCACGACTTATTCAACTATGCCAGAGCCCATAATGGCTTGTGGCTGCACACGGAAGTTTCTAGTATGAATAATCTCATGATCCCTTTGAGCCTGGGTGGCGGTCCAAAAGAAACAGGCAATCCTGGTCTACCCAGGTGCCTAGACAGGCAATCCTGGAATAACCAGGTACCTCAATCCACCCAGATGTGTGTTTAAGTTGCCACCTTAGATAAACCATTAATAAACAAACTCACATCTGTCATGAATATCACTCACCCAATCCACATCTACTAGCATAGCATAACATAATGGCAAACGTAGAAGTAACTCCCAAAGGTTTGATAATAAAACAGGTAATAGGTACTACCTCAACTATTTCCCATCCCATAATTTAATTAGATCCTAATCATGCAATGTGTGAGGATTGATCTAATGCAATAAAACTGGGTAGTAGAAAAGGTATGATCAAAGTGTTACTTGCCTTGCTGATGATCCGGGAAACCTAGCGATTCGAAGTAACAAGCGGCGCACTCCGGGTATTCTATCGCAGACAAAATAAACAAGCATACAATAAGTACTCATCTAATGCACGGGTAAAACTCAAATAAGAGATCTAACCAGAAGGTTCAACTTAAGAACCCCGGTTGGCAAAAAGAATCAAATCGAACAAAGCAACAAAAATCAAACGGCGAAAGAAAACAACTTCGTTCTACTAATCTGGATCTAGGGCAAATTTTACAGTAGCAAAAACTTGTTTAAGTTGGTTAAACGGATAGAGGGTTTCGAGACGAAACTCCAGGCGCTTGAATCGCCTGATTCCGATAAACGAGCGAAAAGTTATACTAAAACGAAAATCGGATCAGGAATCACGATCAAAAAAATCGCGGATTTAATCCGAGAAAAGAAAAACGATGAACGTTCGTTAGAACGAACGAACGGACGAACGCTCGCTACTTAAATAAATCGGAAAAATCGATCTATTTTAAAAAACCGAATCTAAAAAAACCGACGGAAAAACCGAACGGTTTTTCGAAAATAAATAAATAAAAAGAATCGGCATGGAAATCGAGGCGGTGACGGACCTCGGGCGGCCGGTCGGCGGCGGCGGCGTCCTGTTCCGGTGACGGCGCGGCGTGCGGCGGCAGCTTGGGCGGCTTCGGGCGGCTGGGGCTGGCTAGGGTTTCAGCTGGGCCTTCCCCGGCTATATATAGCCTAACGGGCCGGGAGTCCTAGTCGGACACGGCCCTAGGTCGGTTCGTTTTTTTATGCGCAGAAGAAAAATAAAAAGAAATACTAAACGGACTCTTAAAATTCCGAAATAAATTTTCACGGGCTTCTAAAATCAAGCCGCACAAGGTGAACATTTATTTGGGGCCTAAATGCAATTTTGAAAAACACACATTTTTCCTAAATTCAAATAAAATAATGAAAAACTCCGAAATAAAATCTTATTTGATTTTATTATTAAATCCTCAATATTTCTTTATTTTGGGAAAGTCATTTCATTCTCTCTCTCATATTTTTGTAATAGAAATAATTGATGATAAAATAAATAAAATCAAATGATCCTATTCTCAAAATTTGAGAAAACTCAAATATGAAAATAATGAATTCACCAACTCTCTCCATGGGTCCTTGATTTGCGTAGAAATTCTAGGATCAAAACCAATCACAAATAAAATATGATATGCAATGATGATCTAATGTATAACATTTCAAATTGAAATTTTGGGATGTTACACATAGTGAATACATGAACTCCTCAAACTGCGGTCATCACCGGTAAGTATCCCGATTATTGTCACTTCGGGGTTAACAGATCATAACACATAATAGGTGACTATGGACTTGCAAGATAGGATCAAGAACACTCATATATTGATGAAAACATAATAGGTTTAGATCTGAAATCATGTCACTCGGGCCCTAGTGACAAGCATTAAGCATAGCAAAGTCATAGCAACATCAATCTCAGAACATAGTGGACACTAGGGATCAAACCCTAACAAAACTAACTCGATTACATGATAGATCCCATCCAACTCATCACCGTCCAGCAAGCCTACGATGGAATAACTCACGCACGGCGGTGAGCATCATGAAATTGGTGATGGAGGATGGTTGATGATGACGATGGCGACGGATTCCCCTCTCCGGAGCCCCGAACGGACTCCAGTTCAGCCCTCCCAAGAGGTTTTAGGGCTTGGCGGCGGCTCCGTATCGTAAAACGCGATGATTTCTTCTCCCTGATTTTTTTTCTCCCCAAAACTCAATATATGGAGTTGGAGTTGGAGTCGGAGAGGCAACAGGGGGCCCACGAGGTAGGGGGGCGCGCCCTAGGGGGGCAGGCGCGCCCCCACCCTCGTGGAGAGGTGGTGGGCCCCCTGGCCTTCATCTTTTGCTGGTATTTTTCTTATTTTCTGAAACTGGCTCCGTGAAGTTTCAGGTCATTCCGAAAACGTTTGCTCCTGCACATAAATAACACCATGGTAATTCTGTTGAAAACAGCGTCAGTCCAGGTTAGTTCCATTCAAATCATGCAAGTTAGAGTCCGAAACAAGGGCAAAAGTGTTTGGAAAAGTAGATACATTGGAGACGTATCAACTCCCCCAAGCTTAAACCTTTGCTTGTCCTCAAGCAATTCAGTTGACAAACTGAAAGTGATAAAGAAAAACTTTTACAAACTCTGTTTGCTCTTGTTGTTGTAAATATGTAAAGCCAGCATTCAAGTTTTCAGCAAAGATTATAACTAACCACATTCACAATAACGCATAGGCCTCAAGTTTACTCATATCAATAGCATAATCAACTAGCGAGCCATAATAATAAATCTCAGATGACAACACTTTCTCAAAACAATCATAATATGATATAACAAGATGGTATCTCGCTAGCCCTTTCTGAGACCGCAAAACATAAATGCATAGCACCTTTAAAGACCAAGGACTGACTAGACATTGTAATCCATGGTAAAAGAGATCCAGTCAAGTCATACTCAATGTAAACTAACATTAATGAATGCAAATGACAGTGGTGCTCTCCAACTGGTGCTTTTTAATAAGAAGATGATGACTCAACATAAAAGTAAATAGATAGGCCCTTCGCAGAGGGAAGAAGGGATTTGTAGAGGTGCCAGAGCTCGGATTTGAAATAGAGGTGAATAATATTTTGAGAGGTATACTTTCATTGTCAACATAACAACCAAGAGATGGCGATATCTTCCATGCTACACACATTATAGGCGGTTCCCAAAAAGGATGGTAAAGTTTATACCCCCCCTTCGACCAACAAGCATCAATCCATGGCTTGCTCGAAACAACGAGTGCCTCCTACTAACAAGAGTCCATTGGGAGTTTTGTTTGCAATTATTTTGATTTAGTTTGCATAAAGCACGGGACTGGGCATCCCGGTGACCAACCATTTATCTCGTGAGTGAGGAGCGGAGTCCACTCCTCTTGAGAATAACCCGCCTAACATGGAAGATACAGACATCCCTAGTTGATACATGAGCTATTCGAGCATACAAAATAGGATATTTATTTGAAGATTTAGAGTTTGCCACATACAAATTTACATGGAACGGCAGGTAGATACCGTATATAGGTAGGTATAGTGGACTCGTGTGGAATAACTTTGGGATTTAAGGGATTGGATGCACAAGCAGTATTCCCGCTTAGTACAGGTGAAGGCTAGCAAAAGACTGGGAAGCGACCAGCTAGGGAGCGACAACAGTCATGAACATGCATTAAAATTAATCAACACCGAATGCAAGCATGAGTAGGATATAATCCACCATGAAGATAAATATCGTGAAGGCTATGTTGATTTTGTTTCAACTACATGCGTGAACATGTGCCAAGTCAAGTCACTTAAATCATTCAGAGGAGGATACCACCCTATCATACCACATCATAACCATTTTAGTAGCATGTTGGCACGCAAGGTAAACCATTATAACTCATAGCTAATCAAGCATGGCGCAAGAAACTATGATCTCTAATTGTCATTGCAAACATGTTTATTCATAATAGGCCGAATCAGGAACGATGAACTAATCATATTTACAAAAACAAAAGAGGTCGAGTTCATACGAGCTTTTCTCATCTCAGCCAGTCCATCATATATCATCATAATTGCCTTTCACTTGCACGACCAAATAGTGTGAATAATAATAATAGTGCACGTGCATTGGACTAAGCTGGAATCTGCAAGCATTCAATAAACAGGAGAAGACAAGGAAATGTGGGCTCTTTTGTTAGATCAACAATAATGCATATAAGAGCCACTTCAACAATTTAATCATGGTCTTCTCCTATCGACCCCAAAGAAAAGAAATAAAACTATTTACACGGGAAAGCTCCCAACAAGCAAAAGAAGAACAAGAAATATTTTTGGGTTTTCTTTTTAATTACTACTACAAGAATGGAAATTAAACTGATTAAAGGGGTTGTACTGCGATGCAGCGGCTATCGCCTGCTGAGCTGCATCGTGGCGACGAGCAGCCTCCTCTCTCCTCTCGTACTCATCTGCCTCCTCTCTGGTAATAGTATATCTTCTTCTGTCCTGATAATCAAAGAAGGCAGGAGCAGGGAGAGTAATACGGACAGCACGGCGTCTGTCAAAGATTAGTCGATACTGGAGAGGTGATTCATTCCTCTCAACAAACTGGTGGTGAACCATAGCATTAAAATCTAGATAAGCAGGTGGTAATTCAATATCATCTTCGCGTATGGCTATACCAAGAAAATTAGCTTTGCGTGTTGCATAAATTCCTCCAAAGAAATCTCCATTAAATCTATTAAGATGCATCCTACGTGCAACAATGGCTCCCAAATTATAAGATTTATCTCCTAACATGTTTACCATTGATGCATCTACCTATGAAGAGAGCAAAATAATGTATAGCAGGAAAGTGAATGCTCCCTATGGTAGCTTGTGTAATATCTCTAGATTCTCCCACAGTTATGCTAGCAAGAAAATCTCTAAATTCAGATTTGCGAGGATCCCTTATACTACCCCATTGTGGAAGTTTGCATGCAGTGATAAAATCCTCTAAGTCCATAGTGTAAGATTTATCATAAAGATCAAACAGGACAGTTGGAGAATTATGTGAAGTTGAAAATTCAAACCTCCTCACAAATGTACTCGTGAGGTTGTGATACTGACTGCACTTCTCTTCCTAGAAGCTCACGAGATCAGCGTTACACAAATATGCGTTAAATTCTTCTTTAATTCCCGCTCGATCCATAAAGTTCTCAGAAGGCCATTCACAAGGATGCACTTGGGCGTTTCTTGGTGGCTCGTCATCAACATCATGCATTGCAAGCCTGGGTCCTTGCTTCCTTGAAGAACCACCTTGGAACATTTTCCTAAGCATATTTCTTCCTCTGAAAAATTCTGAAATTTTTTAGTAACTTAAAAATAAAAGTAAACCAAACTTGATAATATTGATAGCAACTACTCCTACAAGTGCCTAGGGCCTATATCATGCATCAAAACTACTTGGAACCATATAAATTTGACATGCAAGCTCAAGAACATGGTCACCTAGGCAGCACAAATTTGCAATGAATAAAGCACTAGAACAAATACTAATTGGACCAATGGAGGAGTTACATACCAAGGAACAATCTCCCCAAGCAGTTTTGTGAGAGGTGCTTTGAGCAAGGAGATCGAAAATGACAGCAAGATGAGCTAGAGCTTGTGCTTGAGCTGGATATTCGTGTTTGGGGGAGGAAGAAGGAGTGTATGGGTGAAAGAATGAGTTGAGGAGGGCCACCGTGGGCCCACGAGGCAGGGGGACGCGCCCAGGGGGGTTGGGCGCGCCCTCCACCCTTGTGGGCAGGTGGTTGGCCCCCCTGTTGTGTTCTCAGTGCCAAATATTCTCAAATATTCTAGAAAAAATCACATTTAAATTTCAGGGCATTTGGAGAACTTTTACTTTCAAGGTATTTTTATATTGCACGGATAATCAGATAACAGACAGAAAAATATTTATTTTTATTTTATTTAATATAAATAACAGAAAGTAAAAGTGGGATACAAAAGGTTGTGCCTTCTAGTTTCATCCATATCATGCTCATCAAAAGGAATCCAGTAACAAGGTTGATAAAGTCTTGTTAACGAACTCATTCCGAATAACATGGAACCGGAGAAATTTCGAATAACACTATGTTACATCAACGGGGATATGCACATCCCCAATAATAAGAATATCATATTTCTTCTTGATAGTAGGAAGAGGAAATTCAAAACCTCCAAATATAATTGATGGAATTTTTCCAATAGAGTTGATACTATGAACTTGAGGTTGTTTCCTCGGAAAGTGTACCGTATGCTCATTACCATTAACATGAAAAGTGACATTGCCTTTAGTGCAATCAATAACAGCCCCTACAGTATTCAAAAAGGGTCTTCCAAGAATAATAGACATACTATCATCCTCGGGAATATCAAGAATAACAAAGTCCGTTAAAATAGTAACGTTTGCAACTAGAATAGGCACATCCTGACAAATACCGACAGGTATAGCAGTTGATTTATCAGCCATTTGCAAAGATATTTCAGTAGGTGTCAACTTATTCAAATCAAGTCTACGATATAAAGAGAGAGGCATAACACTAACACAGGCTCCAAGATCACATAAAGCAGTTTTAACACAATTACTTTTAATGGAGCATGGTATAGTTGGCACACCGGGATCTCCAAGTTTCTTTGGTATTCCACCCTTAAAAGTATAATTAGCAAGCATGGTGGAAATTTCATCTTCCGGTATCTTTCTTTCATTTGTAATAATATATTTCATGTACTTAGCATAAGGATTGGTTTTGAGCATATCAGTTAATCGCGTACGCAAAAAGATAGGTCTAATCATTTTAGCAAAGCGCTCAAAATATTCATCATCCTTTTTCTTGGATGGTTTGGGAGGAAAAGGCATGGGTTTCTGAACCCAAGGCTCTCTTTCTTTACCATGTTTCCTAGCAACAAAGTATTTCTTATCATAACGTTGATTCTTTGATTATGGGTTATCAAGATCAACAACAGGTTCAATTTCTACATCATTATCATAACTAGGTTGAGCATCATTATGAACATTATCATTAACATTATTACTAGTTTCAGGTTCATTACCAGATTGAGTTTCAGCATCACAAATAGGAATATCATTTGGATTCTCAGGTGTTTCAACAATAGGATCACTAGAAGCATGCAAAGTCCCATCATTTTTCTTTCTCTTCCTTTTAGAAGGACTAGGTGCATCTATTTTATTTCTCTGAGAATCTTGCTCAATTTTCTTAGGATGGCCTTCAGGATACAAAGGTTCCTGAGTCATTCTACCAGTTATAGTAGACACTCTAACAACATTATCATTATATTTTCTATTCAATTCACTGAGCAAATCATTTTGAGCTTTAAGTAGTTGTTCTACTTGAGTGGTAACCATAGAAGCATGTTTACTAATAAGTTTAAGTTCACCTTTAACATTAGCCATATAATCACCCAAGTGTTCAAGCATATTTGAATTGTATTTCAATTGTCTACCAAAATAAGCATTACAATCTTCTTGCTCAGCCATAAATTTATCAAACTCATCTAAGCATGGGCTAGCAAATTTAGTAAATGGGATTTCAGTTTTATCATATCTATAGAGAGAATTTACCTTTACTACCTGTGTCGAGTTATCAAGACCATGAGTTTCTTCAATAGGTAAAGGATTAAGATCATGTGTTTCTTCAACAGGCGGTAAATTAAGACCATGTATTTCTTCAATATGAGGTAAATTCTTAACATCTTCAGCTTTAATACCTTTTTCTTTCATAGATTTCTTTGCCTCTTGCATATCTTCAGGACTGAGAAATAGAATACCCCTCTTCTTCAGAGTTGGTTTAGGAATAGACTCAGGAATTGGCTCCGGAGGTGTCCAATTATTTTCATTTGTCAACATATTGTTCAATAAAATTTCAGCTTCATCCGATGTTCTTTCCCTGAAAACAGAACCAGCACAACTATCCAGGTAATCTCTGGAGGCATCGGTTAGTCCATTATAAAAGATATCAAGTATTTCATTTTTCTTAAGAGGATGATCAGGCAAAGCATTAAGTAATTGGAGAAGCCTCCCCCAAGCTTGTGGGAGACTCTCTTCTTTAATTTGCAGAAAATTATATATATCCCTTAAAGCAGCTTGTTTCTTATGAGCAGGGAAATATTTAGCAGAGAAGTAATAAATCATATCCTGGGGACTACGCACACAACCAGGATCAAGAGAATTAAACCATATCTTAGCATCACCCTTTAATGAGAACATAAATATTTTAAGGATATAAAAGTAGCGAGTTCTCTCATCTTTAGTAAACAGGGTAGCTATATCATTCAATTTAGTAAGATGTGCCACTACAGTTTTAGATTCATAACCATGAAAAGGATCAGATTCAACTAGAGTAATTATATCAGGATCAACAGAGAATTCATAATCCTTATCAGTAACACAGATAGGTGAAGTAGCAAAAGCAGGGTCAGGTTTCATTCTAGCACTTAGAGATTGCTTACTCCATTTAGCTAATAACCTTTTTAGTTCATTTCTATTTTTGCAAGCTAAAATAGCGAAAGAGGCTTCTTGATAAAAAACATAACCCTTAGGAATAACAAGTGATTCTTCATCATCACTTTCATCAGTATCATCAGATTCAATATTTTCAATTTCTCTAGCCCTAGCAATTTGTTCATCAAGAAAATCACTAAGTGGCACAGTAGTATCAGGCATAGAGGTAGTTTCATCATAAGTATCATGCATAGCAGAAGTGGCATCATCAATAACATGGGACATATCAAAACGAATAGCAGAAGCAGGTGTTGGTGTAGCAAACTTACTCATAACAGAAGGTGAATCAAGTGCAGAGCTAGATGGCAGTTCCTTACCTCCCCTCGTAGTTGGGGATAGATCTTGGTTTTTGGATCTCTTAAGTTCTTCATAATGATAAGCAGATATATATCCCAAGTGAATCAAAGAATAGTGCTATGCTCCCCGGCAACGGTGCCAGAAAATAGTCTTGATAACCCACAAGTATAGAGGATCACAACAGTTTTCGAGGGTAAAGTATTCAACCCAAATTTATTGATTCGACACAAGGGGAGCCAAAGAATACTCTCAAGTATTAGCAGCTGAGTTGTCAATTCAACCACACCTGGAAACTTAATATCTGCAGCAAAGTGTTTAGTAGCAAAGTAATATGATAGTAGTGGTAACGGTAGTAAAAGGTAACAGTAGTAAAAGTAATTTTTTGGTATTTTGTAGTGATGATAGCAATAGCAACGGAAAAGTAAATAAGCGAAGAACAATATATCGAAAGCTCGTAGGAAATGGATCAGTGATGGAGAATTATGCCGGATGCGGTTCATCATGTAACAGTCATAACCTAGGGTGACACAGAACTAGCTCCAGTTCATTGATATAATGTAGGCATGTATTCCGAATATAGTCATACCTACTTATGGAAAAGAACTTGCATGACATCTTTTGTCCTACCCTCCCGTGGCAGCGGTGTCTGTAACACTCCAAAAAATTTGATTTGGTTTTCACCAAATTCTTTAATTAGAATGAATTTTTTAAAAAAGACTCTCCTTCTCAAATCTTTTATGACAAATATTTTATGTGTTCTTCCGAACCTTGATTTTTGGTCTTGAGGGTTTTTCATCTTGTGTTGGCTCAACACAAATAATTTTGGGAAGGTTTTTACGATTCTTTCTATTAAAAAGAATTCCTTTAAATTATGGATTTATTCTTTCCCATTAAAAAATTTCTTTCTTGCCATGGCCTATGTAGAAAATCTTCTTCCAAAACCCACCTCCCTACTTTGGGTCAAGTCAAGCATCAAGTCCAGCAAGGTTCAACTTCTCCTAGATTTTTATTTCTATTTGTTTTAACCTCGAAATCATTTTCTGTCATTTATTTGGACTTTGGTGGTTTACAAAGGAACTACCAGAATTCCTTTGAGTCTTGGTCCCAAATAAACTCCTCTCGCTAGTCCCTAGTACCCTCAACCTAGATCCATCAAGATATGCTGGTCCACAGTTCAACTTTTTCAAAATTTGCCTGCTGCAAGTTTGGACCAGATTTGCCATTTTTGGTGAAATTCATTCTTTTTCTTTGCCTAAAAATCTGAGATAATTCAGGCAGTCTCTAGATGCATCAAGAGATCACCTCACCAAGTCCCAGCTCAAGAAAAATTTTCCACGTGCCTAAAACATTTCGTCGAACAACTGGCGTGCACTATTTCTGTTCAAATCCAGAAATTCAGTGTTTCAGTTCAGTCGTCAGTGTCGTTTTCTTCAGAACTGCGGCATCGATCTCGCTAGTGCCCTCGTTGGCTCGTTGCTCGCTGCTCGCTGCTCCTCCTTCTTATCCATCACGCCGCACGGTCGTCTGGACGGTTGCGAGCGTCGGTGGCGACATGTCGCGTTAGCTCCGGTGTCTCCCGCAGTGGCAGTACTGCCCGTGGCGGCCAACAGGGGCCAGCCCTGCCATACGGCGCCGTCCAGCACCACCCACACCACCCTGAGCCTCCGCGTGGCCGTCCTCTTCTCTGGGCGCGCTGCAGAACCGCCGCCGTGGCCTGAGAGGCGCAGAGCGTGCTCTCTGCCGCCGCCGAGCCCGTGAGCCCCGTTCCGTCGAAACCACGGGAGCAGGCCAAATCCGACCAGGTTTAGCCTTTGAATGGTGCCAGTGGACCAAAACGAAGCTGCCCAGTCACCATAACCTCCCGTCCAACCCTTGCCTCGCCGTAATCGCTCTCCGGAGTAACCCCGTTCTTGGCAACCGCCTCGGGCCGGCTATAAATTGAGGCCTCGAGCTCGTTCTCGACCTAGCACCTCCCCTCCCGGCCTCAGAACCACGCCACGCTCATTAGAGGGCCTCGGGAGAGCCTTCTTCCCCGACTCCGGCCGCCCCGATCCGCTTTGGGCTCCGGCAAAATTCTCTCTGGTGGGAACAACCCCACTTCCCTAACTTTGTCAGCAACCTCCTAGTCCACTACCTTTTCTAACCCGAGCCCCAATTTGGTGTCTGCAGCCCTCCTTGGTGGGATCCATCACCGCGCGAACCGCCGTCCGCCGGAGTGGAGGCCGCCATCGACGTGGTGCTCGCCAACGACCAAGTCCACCACCCACCGACGTGGAATTGTCCCACGAGTGCAACCATACCCTTTCCCTCATTTGGATCGCCGTCGATCGTCGCCGGCGATCATCGTTTGCTTCGGTCGACGGTGAGATTTTAAACCTGACATGCGGGACCCCCTCGTCAGCCTCTCCTTTCTTATTCGAAACCGTTTTCTGAAAAGCGCCTTCGAGCAAAGTACGTGTTCCATTTGGGTTAGCGTATTTCCTACCAAAGCGTTTTCTATTTTTCTAAACTAGCCCCTGGATAGTTTCTGTTTCATCACAGATTAGTCCCTAGACTAAAACCTTTATAACTTTTAAACAAAAGATGATTTTGAGTTGATTCTTTTTCTGTCATCTTTATTTTTCTATCTAGTTTTTTATCATATTTATTTGAAAAATATTTGGAACAACTTTTATGCACGCATGGTATTTACGTTAGTATCCGATTTCTTTTATACCGTAGATACCGAAGGAAGTGACGGAGCCGTCAACTTCGCCGAACTAGACTCCGACTACTCCGAACCAGGCAAGCATGTTTGAACCTTTGATATGATGAGTGTTTTGCATGTTTGCTTGAGTAGTTTTCTCATATTGCATACAAGGCAAGCTACAAGTGAACTTCGAAATTTGATGTGTTCATATGATGGTGATATAGCCTGATCATGTGGTGGCATGATAGGTTGTAAGCTAGTATTGTTGAAGCATGCCAGTCTTATGTCAAGCATTTAACTCCGGTATTAACGTGGATCAAGTCATGTTCCCGTTCGTCCCTTTTTCGTGCTGCCACATGTCTTCTACAAAGAATGCGGTCTAGTCTGTTGCAAACCTCTTTCCTTGTACACACCAAATAGAGGGGCCGTGATGAGGGTTCCATGGCCCTGGATTAAAGCCCGTCATCCGGTCAAGGGGCATGGGTGTTTCCGATTGGGACCGAGATCAGGGGGGCACCCCTTAGAGCGCGCAAATATAAATTTGAACCCATGCTATTCGAGGTTGTAGCCTCCCCGTCTCAGAGTTTTTCTTGAACATTGCCGAGGGTGATTCCTGGCAGCAGAATGTGGAATGGGTGTGTACTGGTTAGATGTGTTTCTTCTAAAATACCGTAAACGGAACTAGTCCTTTGTGACTACTGAAATCCGTTGGCTGTGGGTAAAAAGTACAAACTCTGCAGAGTCAAAACCATTCGAGTAACCATGTCCATGATCAAGGACATTGATCAACATATCAATGTCAGTCTCAGTGTCATTCTCAGTGTCAGTCTCCGGAGAATAAACATGAAACTGAGAGTGGTAAACCCGGCTGATTGTTATACCTGTGGATGGACTAACCAGTTTATTATTATGTACTGAGTATTTCCTTGGGATGATTTAAATTCATGAGCTACTTGAATCCGAATGATGAAATATAAGCCCTTTATGTGATGTCGCTCAGACGTCCGACTGTGGCATTCTTGTTATTCACTTTCGGATATAAGCCCTTTATGTGATGTTGCTCAGACGTCCGACTGTGGCATTCTTGTTATTTACTTTTGATATAAGCCCTTTATGTGATGTCGCTCAGACATCCGACTGTGGCATTCTTGTTATTTACTTTTGGATATAAGCCCTTTATGTGATGTCGCTCATACGTCCGACTGCGGCATTCTTGTTATTTACTTTTGATATAAGCCCTTTACCTGATGTCGCTCAGACGTCCGACTGTGGCACACACTGTCATTTACGTTTCAGTATAAGCCCTTTATGTGGTGTCGCCCTGACGCCCGACTGTGGCATGTTAATTTATTTTTCCTTTTGAGGCGTCACTTCAGACACCCGATCGGTCTTCAGCTATTTTATTGGGATTTCGGGAGGACTACCGCCTGACTTCCTTTCATTTATCGCGCAGTGCAAATTTTATTACCTGAGTGTGCATTACTAATCTGCTCATGTGCATCATGTTTGCATTTGTTATATCCTATGTCCAAACTGTCTTGCGAGTACATTCAAAGTACTCACCTGGCTTGTTGATTTGGCTAGATGTTGACGAAGGCGATCTTATGGATGAAGAGTTCGATAGAGAGTCCGACGCCTAGAGGAGTCCCAGTCAGTCCCGTGCGATCCTGGAGTTGGTCACTTGTGTTATATCCGCTTCCGCTACCCTAATAAAATCATCGAGCCTCACTCTGACGCTTGATGAGCTGTAAGATTTGGAGTCATGTCACCCACTTCACTGTGACATATCCACCACCACTTTTATTACGAGTCAGTAGTTATGCCACCATTCCCTTTGTATCATATCCGCCTTTATGTATAATATTGGCGTGCTTGTAATAAAAATTGTTGAGCAGCCTCAGCTCAACCTTGTATAATATTTAGTACTTCTAGATTTCTGTATCAAGGATTTGTCTACTAGTAAGGAGGATTCTTCTATACTGGTCTGATATAATGGTCGGTTTTTCAATAAATGTTTTATTGGAAAACCGGTCCTGACAACCTTGGTATCAGAGCCAGGCTGACTGTAGGAAGCCACTACGTGCGATCGCTAATCGGTTATTAGAGTAATAAGTGCTATTTTAACACTTTGCAATTGTAGCAATTTTCTGTTAGTCATCATAAATTTATGAATTGACTATCTAGAATTCTTGTCTACCTTTGTAGATGGTTGGCAGCGACTGTGAGTCACAGGTGTTCGCCAATGTACCTGAGGGGTTTATCAAGCTCCTCGTCTCCATCACCAAGGTCGCGATCGGGCCATCGACTCGTCCGGAGTTCACACTCTACCAGCACAAGATCAGCGACAGTGTGTCTATGCACCAGGCCACGGTGCAATTCAAGGGAGGACATTCTGAGTCACGCCGCTTCCGATTTGTGGGAAGGGCCATGCCTACGGAGAGGAATGCCATGCAGATGGCTGCCCGTGAGGCGATAGCTCGTCTCTGGGATGCTCTTCCTTCGATGAAGGCTCGTCGCTACCGCTACCTCCCATGCCACGTGCCATACACATGTCACTATGCATTCGCTTGCGCTAGGGGGGAAAGAGATGAGGCCATTGAAATGTTGGTTGAGTATCTCAAAGCTCTTGAGGCAGCTTTTGACAACCTCATGGACGACTTTGTGGCTGCTCGTATGAACTTCGTGCAGGGCTGTTCCGCCAACAGGAGGGAGCTCCTCCATACAACACCACCACTGACTTACCTCTCGTCCTCAGCATCCTATACACCTGCCATCTTAGCCACCGCTCGCCGCCTGCCTACCACTGAGGAGTTTAACCAAGTCATTGCTCCTACTCCAGTCAGTGCTGCACCACCTGCCGCACCCGCACCAGCTCCTCAACCCAGTACTTCGCGCCTGGAGCCTATTAGTGAGGAGGAGGTTGAGTCTCCAGCATCACTGGGTCTTATCCTCGGCAGGCCGA
Source organism: Triticum urartu (assembly GCF_003073215.2). Taxonomy (NCBI): domain Eukaryota; kingdom Viridiplantae; phylum Streptophyta; class Magnoliopsida; order Poales; family Poaceae; genus Triticum; species Triticum urartu. Next base: position 378,811,289 of record NC_053022.1, on the reverse strand, counting down.
GGGAAGTTTTTACCATCTCCGACTGAGTGCGCCTAGCAGCCGTGCGATGTACCAGCTTGTATGATATGTTTATATATATATATAGGTTTGGTGGGAAGTAGTTTGTGTGTGCATCATGTAGGAACTCGGAGAACTGCACTAACCTAAATAACATGTCAGGAATGTGTACGCACATCCTGAGTGATGTATTGTATAATTATGGCTTGCGTGTAAGATATGTACTGAGCAGTCCTTCTCCATGCGCAAAGTATTTTCTTGAAAAAAAATTTGAGTCTTTAAATTCTGCCTTTGCAAAATTTATTTATTTTTGCCACTCAGTTTTTCTCATGAGTTCTGCAAAAATACCCCAGAGTGGAAAATGCCTCATCCCTGGACTCGTTCCATGCCAAGTCCGCCAGAAGAAAATTATGGTACCCAGACAAGTAACAATTTCACACAGGGGCAGTCAAGTCAGCAAGGCAGTGAAGCAGCATTTTCTCAAGTATGCCGCCTTTATGAGCAAAGCCAGCAGCAGCATCAAGAAATGATGAACCATGTTATCAATATGGGAAATCACCATGAACCATATCAGCAGCATTCCAAATTGTCTGAACTACAAAAGACACGTCCCCCGACGTTCTCTCACACTGATAGACCTCTTGAGGCCGATGATTGGCTTCGAGACATTGAAAGGAAGTTAATTATTGCACAATGTTCGGACCGTGAAAAGGTACTTTATGCACCTCACTACCTCACTGGAGCAGCTGCATCATGGTGGGAAAATTTCCTACACATGCACCCCAATGAAAATAACATCACCTGGGAAGAATTTAAAGAAGGTTTTCGTGGGGCGCACATTCCCAGAAGCATTATGAAGATCAAGAAAAGAGAGTTTGATTACCTCAAGCAGAGAAGCATGACAGTGATTGAGTACAATAGTCAGTTTACTCAATTTTCTCGTTATGCCAACGAAGAGCATATGACTGAAAATAAAAAGATGGAAAAATTTCTGGATGGTCTGGCACCAGCACTTAAATGCCAGCTGGTTGTACACACCTTTCCGGATTTCAAAACACTTGTGGACAAAGCTATTACATTGGAAAATGAGCGCCGCAGATTGGAGGATTTTCGCAAGCGCAAAAGGGATAAAACTACTCATCCTCGCAACAATCGGAACAAGACTGATTTTCAGAAAATTGGAGCGAACAAATCCACAACCATTGTTCCACACCTGAACAAAAAATTTCATGCAAGAGACAAGGATTTTACATATTGCCCAGGCGTTACTTGCTACGCTGGTGGAGAGGAAGGAAACTATGCCAAACAGTGCCCAAAGCCAAAAAACTCGGCCCCCAAGCCGAACAACAATGGAAATAATTCAACACCCAAGCATAACAACTTCAACCCCAATAACAATCACAAGAAGGGTCACTTGAACCATGTGACCAAGGAGGAAGCACAGAATGCCCTGGATATCGTACTCGGTACGTTCCCTGTCAACACAATACCTGGCACGGTTTTGTTTGATTCTGGAGCTTCTCACTCATTCATTTCAAAGAAATTTGCTTTGCAACATGATTTTTCGATGCTTCCTTTGGAAAAATCTATGATCATCAAGTCCCCCGGGATTATGCAAATCACTCAGAGTTACTGCCAAGGTGTGGTTATTGAGATTGAGGGACTAAAGTTTCAGGCAAACCTCATTGTATTGGAAAATAAGGGACTGGATGTTATCCTAGGAATGGACTGGTTAACCACCAACAAGGGATTTATCGACTGCTTCAATCGGACTGTAATTCTTACTCATCATCATGGGAAGATGATAAAAGTTGCAGCTCAAGAAAGGCCAATATCACGGCAACCAAGGTTGAACAAGGTGGACATTTCAGAGTTAAGAAAAGTTCCAGTGGTGTGTGAGTTCCCTGACATATTTCCCGAAGAACTACCAGGCATGCCACCAGACCGGGAAATAGAGTTCATCATTGAACTAGCACCTGGAACCACCCCCATTTACAAGAAACCCTATAGAATGGCACCCTCTGAGTTGGTAGAACTAAAGAAGCAAATAAAAGAATTACTAGACCAAGGATTTATACGGGCCAGCTCCTCACCTTGGGGTTCACCGGTATTATTTGCCAAGAAAAAGGATGGGACATAGAGATTATGTATATACTATCGAGCACTCAACATGGTCACCATCAAAAAAATATCCGATGCCACGGATAAATGATTTATTTGACCAGCTTGCACAAGCCAAAGTTTTCTCAAAAATTGATTTAAGGTCGGGGTATCATCAATTAAAAGTACGGACATAAGATATCCCTAAGACATCATTCACCTCCAGATACGGATTATATGAATTTACAGTAATGCCGTTTGGACTGACAAATGCCCCCGCATTTTTTGTCCACCTCATGAACAAAGTGTTTATGAGATTCATGGACAAATTTGTTGTGGTGTTCATTGATGATATTCTGGTATACTCTAAGACACCAGAAGAACATACTGAACATCTCAAAATTGTACTGGGAGAATTAAGGAAACATCAATTATACGCCAAATTCAGCAAATGTGAATTTTGGTTAAGACAGGTTGGTTTTCTAGGCCACGTATTGACCCAAGAAGGTGTTGCCGTGGACTCAGAAAAAGTCAAGGCCATACTTGGCTGGAAACCACCAGCCAACGTGACAGATGTACGAAGTTTCCTGGGGATGGCTGGATATTACCGAAGGTTTATTGAGGGGTTCTCCACCATAGCAAAACCAATGACACAATTACTCAAGTAGGATAAGAAATTTGTATGGACTGAAGCTTGCAAGAAAAGTTTCCAAGAACTCAAAAGGAAATTAACAACAACACCAGTATTGGTTGTACCAAACATACACAAAAGTTTTGAAGTATATTGTGACGCATCCCGGAAGGGCCTCAGATGCGTACTAATGCAAGAAGGCAAAGTAGTCGCATAAGCTTCCCGGCAACTACGAAAGCATGAAGAAAATTATCCTACTCATGACTTGGAATTAGCAGCAGTCGTTCATGCACTCAAAGAGTGGAGGCACTTTTTGCTTGGAAATCGTTGTGAAATATATACGGACCATAAAAACCTCAAATATATTTTCACACAACCAGAACTCAATTTACGACAATGGCACTGGTTAGAATTAGTGAAAGATTATGACGTTGGCACTCACTACCATACAGGAAAGGCGAATGTAGTGGTAGATGCTCTTAGTCGAAACCCCAGCTCGGGCAGGAGTTCGCTAAACTCAACTTGGTGATGGTCACTGAAGGCAATGTGTCAAATTTGGAAATACAACCCACTCTAATGGAACAGATTAAGAAGGCTCAGCATGGACACCCCAACATCGAAGGCATAAAAAGAAAAGTGAGTCTGGGCAAGGCCTCAGAATTCGTCATAAACGATAAGGGAATATTATGGTACGGAGACAGACTTTGCGTACCAAATATAGAGGACCTCAAACAGCAAATTCTATCCGAAGGCCACACCGCTCCATATTCAATCCACCATGGAGGAACCAAAATGTACAAGGACATTCAGGAATTTTTTTGATGGCACGGCATGAAGAGGGATATAGCCACATTCATTGCATGTTGTGATTCATGTCAGCGCATTAAGGCCGAGCAGCAAAAACCAGCAGGACTATTACAGCCAAACAAGATACCTGAGTGGAAATGGGACGAGATTGGAATGGATTTTATCATCGGACTACCTCGGTCACGACACGGTAATGATGCCATATGGGTCATCACAGATAGATTAACTAAGGTGACACATTTCATCCCAGTAAAGACAACCCACACCACTCAGAAGCTTGCCAAACTTTATCTCTCCCGTATAGTTTGTCTGCATGGAGTTCTAAAGACTATAATATCCGACAGAGGCACTCAATTCGTCTTTAGATTTTGGGATCATTTACAACAAGCTCGGGGAACTCAACTAGTATTCAGTACATCATACCACCCCCAGACCGGAGGACAAACTGAATGTGTGAACCAAATTCTAGAGGACATGCTAAGAGCATGTGTTCTCACCTATGGAACCAGTTGGGAAGAAAGCTTGCCATATGCCGAGTTCACATACAACAACAGTTACCAAGCCAGTCTACAAATGGCACCTTTTGAAGCCTTGTATGGGCGAAGATGCCGTACCCCATTAATTTGGTCAGAAATAGGAGGCAGTCGTATCTTCGGCCCAGACATGCTCAAGGAAGCTGAGGAGAAAGTTAGACTAATCAGGGATCGACTCAAGACAGCCCAAAGCCAACAAAAGAGTTATTATGATCAAAAACATCGTGAAGTCAACTTTGAACCTGGTGAATATGTGTATCTACGAGTATCTCCTATGAGGGGCCTACAACGATTCAAAGTTAAACGAAAACTAGCACCACGGTTTATTGGACCCTTCTATGTGATTGCACGAAGAGGCACAGTAGCCTACCAGCTAGACCTACCCGAAGAGCTGTCAGACGTCCACGACGTGTTCCACGTCTCACAGTTGAGGAAATGTGTAGGCAACCCAGAGAAGCATGTATCTCATGAGAGCATTGACGTGCAACCAGACCTCACCTATAGGGAACATCCAATAAAAATATTGGAGGAGTCTGAAAGGAGGACCCGTCAGAAAACAATTAAGTTTTTCAAGGTTCAGTGGAGCAATCACACCGAGGATGAAGCAACATGGGAAATAGAGGGCTTTCTTTGGACAGAGTACTCACACCTATTTGAGGATCAGCTGAAATCTCGGGGACAAGATTTTTCCTAAGGGGGTAGGTGTCGTAACACTCCAAAAAATTTGATTTGGTTTTCATCAAATTCTTTAATTAGAAGGAGGTTATTTAATTTTTTTAAAAAGAATCTCCTTCTCAAATCTTTTATGAAAAATATTTTATGTGTTCTTACCAACCTTGATTTTTGGTCTTGAGGGTTTTTCATCTTGTGTTGGCTCAACACAAATAATTTTTGAAGGTTTTTACAATTCTTTCTATTAAAAAGAATTCCTTTAAATTATGGATTTATTCTTTCCCATTCAAAAATTTCTCTCTTGCCATGGCCTATGTAGAAAATCTTCTTCCAAAACCCACCTCCCTACTTTGGGTCAAGTCAAGCATCAAGTCCAGCAAGGTTCAACTTCTCCTAGATTTTTATTTCTATTTGTTTGAACCTCAAAATCATTTTCTGTCATTTATTTGGACTTTGGTGGTTTACAAAGGAACTACCAGATTTCCTTTGAGTCTTGGTCCCAAATAAACTCCTCTGGCTAGTCCTTAGTACCCTCAACCTAGATCCATCAAGATCTGCTGGTCCATAGTTCAAATTTTTCAGAATTTGCCTGCTGCAAGTTTGGACCAGATTTGCCATTTTTGGTGAAGTTCATTCTTTTTCTTTGCCTAAAAATATGAGATAATTCAGGAAGTCTCCAGATGCATCAAGAGATCACCTCACCATGTCCCAGCTCAAGAAAAATTCTCCATGTTCCTAAAACATTTCGTCGAATAGCTGGCGTGCACTGTTTCTGTTCAAATCCAGAAATTCGGTGTTTCTGTTCAATCGTCAGTGTCGTTTTCTTCAGAACCGCGACATCGATCTCGCCAGTGTCCTCGTTGGCTCATTGCTCACTGCTCCTCCTTCTTATCCATCGCTCCTCATGGTCGTCTGGACGGTTGCGAGTGTCGGTGGCGACGTGTCGCGTCAGCTCCAGCGTCTCCCGCAGTGGCAGTACCGCCCGTGGCGGCCAACAGGGGCCAGCCCTGCCATACGGCGCCGTCCAGCCCCGCCCACACCACCCTGAGCCTCCGCGTGGCCGTCCTCTTCTCCGGGCGCACTACAGAACCGCCGCCATGGCCTGAGAGGCGCAGAGCGCACTCTCTTCCACCGACGAGCCCGTGAGCCCCGTTCCGTCGAAACCATGGGAGCAGGCCAAATCCGACCAGGTTTAGCCGTTGAATGGTGCAAGTGGACCAAAACGAAGCTGCCCAGTCACCATAACCTCCCGTCCAACCCATGCCTCGCCGTAATCGCTCGCCGGAGTAACCCCGTTCTCGGCAACCGCCTCGGGCCGGCTATAAATAGAGGCCCCGAGCTCGTTCTGGACCCATCACCTCCCCTCCTCGCCTCAGAACCACGCCACGCTCATCAGAGGGCCTCGGGAGAGCCTTCTTCCCCGACTCCGGCCGCCCCAATCCGCTTCGGGCTTCGGCAAAATTCTCTCTGGTGAGAACACCCCAACTTCCCTAACTTTGTCAGCAACCTCCTAGTCCACTACCTTTTCTAACCCGAGCCCCAATTTGGCGTCTGCAGCCCTCCTCGGTGGGATCCATCACCGCCCGAACCGTCATCCGCCAGAGTGGAGGTCATCGTCGATGTTGTGCTCGCCGATGACCAAGTCCACCACCCACCGACGCGGAATTGTCCCGTGAGTGCAACCATACCCTTGCCCTCCTCTGGATCGCCGTCGATCGTCGCCGGCGATCATCGTTTGCTTCGGTTGACGGTGAGATTTTAAACCTGACATGCGGGACCCCCTCGTCAGCCTCTCCTTTCTTATTTGAAACTGTTTTCTGAAAAGCGCCTTCGAGCAAAGTACGTGTTCCCTTTGGGTTAGCGTATTTCCTACCAAAGCATTTTCTGTTTTTCTAAACTAGCCCGTGGATAGTTTCTGTTTCATCACAGATTAGTCCCTGGACTAAAACCTTTATAACTTTTAAACAAAAGATGATTTTGAGTTGATTCTTTTTCTGTCATCTTTATTTTTCTATCTAGATTTTTACCATATTTATTTGAAAAATATTTGGAACAACTTTTATGAACGCACGGTGTTTACATTAGTATCTGATTTCTTTTATACCGTAGATACCGAAGGAGGTGACGGAGCCGTCAACTTCGCCGAACTAGACTCCGACTACTCCGAACCAGGCAAGCATGTTTGAACCTTTGATATGATGAGTGTTTTGCATGTTTGCTTGAGTAGTTTTCTCATGGCATGATTATATAAGCAATTATGAATGTTATATTGCATGCAAGGCAAGCTACAAGTGAACTTCGAAATTTGATGTGTTCATATGATGGTGATATAGCCTGATCATGTGGTGGCATGATAGGTTGTAAGCTGGTATTGTTGAAGCATGCCAGTCTTATGTCAACCATTTAACTTTGGTATTAACGTGGATCAAGTCATGTTCCCGTTCGTCCCTTTTTTGTGCTGCCACATGTCTTCTGCAAAGAATGCGGTCTAGTCAGTTGCAAACCTCTTTCCTTGTACACAAAAAATAGAGGGGCCGTGATGAGGGTTCCATGGCCCTAGATTAAAGCCCGTCATCCAGTCAAGGGGCATGGGTGTTTCTGATTGGGACCAAGAGGGGGGCACCCCTTAGAGCGCGCGAATATAAATTTGATCCCATGATATTCGAGGTTGTAGCCTCCCCATCTCAGAGTTTTTCTTGAACGTTGCTGAGGGTGATTCCTGGAAGCAGAATGTGGAATGGGTGTGTACTGGTTAGATGTGTTTCTTCTAAAATATCGTAAATGGAACTAGTCCTTTGTGACTACTGAAATCCGTTGGCTGTGGGTAAAAAGTACAAACTCTGCAGAGTTAAAACCATTCGAGTAACCATGTCCATGATCAAGGACGTTGATCAACATATCAGTGTCAGTCTCAGTGTCATTCTCAGTGACAGTCTCCGGAGAATAAACATGAAACTGAGAGTGGTAAACCCGGCTGAATGTTATTCCTGTGGATGGACTAACCATTTTATTATTATGTACTGACTATTTCCTTGGGATGATTTAAATTCATGAGCTACTTGAATTCGAATGATGAAATATAAGCCCTTTATGTGATGTCGCTCAGACATCCGACTGTGGCATTCTTGTTATTCACTTTCGGATATAAGCCCTTTATGTGATGTCGCTCAGACGTCCGACTGTGGCATTCTTGTTATTTACTTTTGATACAAGCCCTTCATGTGATGTCGCTCAGACGTCCGACTGTGGCATTCTTGTTATTTACTTTTGGATATAAGCCATTTATGTGGTGTCACCCTGACGCCCGACTGTGGCATGTTAATTTATTTTTTCTTTCAAGGCGTCGCTTCGACACCCGATCGGTCTTCAGCTATTTTATTGGGATTTCGGGAGGACTACCACCTGACTTCCTTTCATTTATCGTGGAGTGCAAATTTTATTACCTGAGTGTGCATTAGTAATCTGCTAATGTGCATCATGTTTGCATTTGTTATATCTTATGTCCAAACTGTCTTGCGAGTACATTCAAAGTACTCACCTGGCTTGTTGATTTGGCCAGATGTTGATGAAGGTGATCTTATGGATGAAGAGTTCGATAGCGAGTCCGACGCCTAGAGGTGTCCCAGTCAGTCCCGTGCGATCCTGGAGTTGGTCACTTGTGTTATATCCGCTTCCGCTACCCTAATAAAATCATCGAGCCTCACTCCGACGCTTAATGAGTTGTAAGATTTGGAGTCATGTCACCCACTTCACTGTGACATATCCACCACCACTTTTATTACGAGTCAGTAGTTATGCCACCATACCCTTTGTGTCATATCCGCCTTTATGTATAATATTGGCGTGCTTGTAATAAAAATTGTTGAGCAGCCTCAGCTCAACCTTGTATAATATTTAGTACTTCTGGATTTCTATATCAAGGATTTGTCTACCAGTAAGGAGGATTCTTCTATACTGGTCTGATATAATGGTCAGTTTTTCAATAAATGTTTTACTAGAAAACCGGTCCTGACAGGGTCCTTATGGAAACTAAGGGATATTAAGGCCTCCTTTTAATAGAGAACCAGAACAAAGCATTAAGACATAGTGAATACATGAACTCCTCAAACTACGGTCATCACCGGTAAGTATCTCGATTATTGTCACTTCGGGGTTAACGGATCATAACACATAATAGGTGATTATGGACTTGCAAGATAGGATCAAGAGGCAACAGGGGGCCCACGAGGTAGGGGGCGCGCCCTAGGGGGGCAGGCGCGCCCCCACCCCCGTGGAGAGGTGGTGGGCCCTCTGGCCTTCATATTTTGCTGGTATTTTTCTTATTTTCTGAAAAGTGGCTCCGTGAAGTTTCAGGTCATTCCGAGAACGTTTGCTCCTGCACATAAATAACACCATGGTAATTCTACTGAAAACAGCATCAGTCCAGGTTAGTTCCATTCAAATCATGCAAGGTAGAGTCCTAAACAAGGGCAAAAGTGTTTGGAAAAGTAGATACATTGGAGACGTATCAACTCCCCCAAGCTTAAACCTTTGCTTGTCCTCAAGCAATTCAGTTGACAAACTGAAAGTGATAAAGAAAAACTTTTACAAATTCTGTTTGCTCTTGTTGTTGTAAATATGTAATGCCAGCATTCAAGTTTTCAGCAAAGATTATAACTAACCACATTCACAATAACGCATAGGCCTCAAGTTTACTCATATCAATAGCATAATCAACTAGCGAGCCATAATAATAAATCTCAGATGACAACACTTTCTCAAAACAATCATAATATGATATAACAAGATGGTATCTCGCTAGCCCTTTCTGAGACTGCAAAACATAAATGCATAGCACCTTTAAAGACCAAGGACTGACTAGACATTGTAATTCATGGTAAAAGAGATCCAGTCAAGTCATACTCAATGTAAACTAACATTAATGAATGCAAATGACAGTGGTGCTCTCCAACTGGTGCTTTCTAATAAGAAGATGATGACTCATCATAAAAGTAAATAGATAGGCCCTTCGCAGAGGGAAGAAGGGATTTGTAGAGGTGCCAGAGCTCGGATTTGTAATAGAGGTGAATAATATTTTGAGTGGTATACTTTCATTGTCAACATAACAACCAAGAGATGGCGATATCTTCCATGCTACACACATTATAGGCGGTTCCCAAAAAGAATGGTAAAGTTTATACCCCCCCTTCGACCAACAAGCATCAATCCATGGCTTGCTCGAAACAATGAGTGCCTCCTACTAACAAGAGTCCATTGGGAGTTTTGTTTGCAATTATTTTGATTTAGTTTGCATAAAGCACGGGACTGGGCATCCCGGTGACCAACCATTTATCTCATGAGTGAGGAGCGGAGTCCACTCCTCTTGAGAATAACCCGCCTAACATGGAAGATACAGACATCCCTAGTTGATACATGAGCTATTCGAGCATACAAAACAGGATATTTATTTGAAGGTTTAGAGTTTGGCACATACAAATTTACTTGGAACGGCAGGTAGATACCGTATATAGGTAGGTATAGTGGACTCATGTGGAATAACTCTGGGCTTTAAGGGATTGGATGCACAAGCAGTATTCCCTCTTAGTACAGGTGAAGGCTAGCAAAAGACTGGGAAGCGACCAGCTAGAGAGCGACAACAGTCATGAACATGTATTAAAATTAATCAACACCGAATGCAAGCATGAGTAGGATATAATCCACCATGAAGATAAATATCGTGAAGGCTATGTTGATTTTGTTTCAACTACATGCGTGAACATGTGCCAAGTCAAGTCACTTAAATCATTCAGAGGAGGATACCACCCTATCATACCACATCATAACCATTTTAATAGCATGTTGGCACGCAAGGTAAACCATTATAAATCATAGCTAATCAAGCATGGCGCAAGAAACTATGATCTCTAATTGTCATTGCAAACATGTTTATTCATAATAGGCCGAATCAGGAACGATGAACTAATCATATTTACAAAAACAAAAGAGGTCGAGTTCATACAGCTTTTCTCATCTCAGCCAGTCCATCATATATCATCATAATTGCCTTTCACTTGCACGACCAAATAGTGTGAATAATAATAATAGTGCACGTGCATTGGACTAAGCTGGAATCTGCAAGCATTCAATAAACAGGAGAAGACAAGGCAATGTGGGCTCTTTTGTCAGATCAACAATAATGCATATAAGAGCCACTTCAACAATTTAATCATGGTCTTCTCCTATCGACCCCCAAAGAAAAGAAAAGAAATAAAACTATTTACACGGGAAAGCTCCCAACAAGCAAAAGAAGAACAGGAAATATTTTTGGGTTTTCTTTTTAATTACTACTACAAGCATGGAAATTAAACTGATTAAAGGCTACAACTATTTTTTTTGGTTTTTCTTAAGGTTTATTAAACACACAAGAAGAAAGCATAAAAAGTAAATTAAACTAGCATGGATGATACAATGAAAAAGTATGAGCACCGACATCTAGCAATGAGTGTGTGAACATAAATGTAATGTTGGTGGGAAATACGTACTCCCCCAAGCTTAGGCTTTTGGCCTAAGTTGGTCTATGGCCACGGCTGGCCTGGCGGATATCCATAATAATAGTAGGGGCCGTACTGCGATGCAGCGGCTATCGCCTGCTGATCTGCATCGTGGCGACGAGCGGCCTCCTTTCTCCTCTCGTACTCATCTGCCTCCTCTCTGGTAATAGTATATCTTCCTCTGGCCTGATAATCAAAGAAGGCAGGAGTAGGGAGAGTAATATGGACAGCACGACGTCTGTAAAAGATTAGTCGATACTGGAGAGGCGATTCATTCCTCTCAACAAACTGGTGGTGAACCATAGCATTAAAATCTAGATAAGCAGGTGGTAATTCAATATCATCTTCGCGCATGGCTATACCAAGAAAATTAGCTTTGCGGGTTGCATAAATTCCTCCAAAGAAATCTCCATTAAATCTATTAAGATGCATCCTACGTGCAACAATGGCTCCCAAATTATAAGATTTATCTCCTAACATCTTTACCATTGATGCATCTACCTATGAAGAGAGCAAAATAATGTATAGCAGGAAAGTGAATGCTCCCTATGGTAGCTTGTGTAATATCTCTAGATTCTCCCACAGTTATGCTAGCAAGAAAATCTCTAAATTCAGATTTGCGAGGAACCCTTATACTACCCCATTGTGGAAGTTTGCATGCAGTGGTAAAATCTTCTAAGTCCATAGTGTAAGATTTATCATAAAGATCAAACAGGATAGTTGGAGAATTACGTGAAGTTGAAAATTCAAACCTCCTCACAAATGTATTGGTGAGGTTGTGATACTGGCTACACTTCCCTTCCTCGAAGCTCAAGAGATCAGCGTTACGTAAGTATGCGTTAAATTCTTCTTTAATTCCCGCTCGACCCATAAAGTTCCGAGAAGGCCATTCACAAGGACGCACTGGAGCGTTTCTTGGTGGCTCGTCATCAACATCACGCATTGCAAGCCTGGGTCCTTGCTTCCTTGAAGAACCACCTTGGAACATTTTCCTAAGCACATTTTCAGTAACTTAAAAATAAAAGTAAACCAAAATCGATAATATTGATAGCAACTACTCCTACAAGTGCCTAGGGCCTATATCATGCATCAAAACTACTTGGAACCATATAAATTTGATGTGCAAGCTCAAGAACATGGTCACCTAGGTAGCACAAATTTGCAATGAATAAAGCACTAGAACAAATACTAATTGGACCAATGGAGGAGTTACATACCAAGGAACAATCTCCCCAAGTAGTTTCGTGAGAGGTGCTTTGAGCAAGGAGATCGAAAATGGCAGCAAGATGAGCCAGAGCTCGTGCTTGAGCTAGATATTCGTGTTTGGGGGAGGAAGAAGGAGTGTATGGGTGAAAGAATGAGTGGAGGAGGGCCACCGTGGGCCCACGAGGCAGGGGGCGCCCAGGGGGTAGGGCGTGCCCTCCACCCTCGTGGGCAGGTGGTTGGCCCCTCCTGCTGTGTCCTCAGTGCCAAAGATTCTCAAATATTCTAGAAAAAATCATATTTAAATTTCAGGGCATTTGGAGAACTTTTATTTTCGAGGTATTTTTATATTGCACGGATAATCAGATAACAGACAGAAAAATATTTATTTTTATTTTATTTAATATAAATAACAGAGAGTAAAAGTGGGATACAGAAGGTTGTGCCTTCTAGTTTCATCCATATCATGCTCATCAAAAGGAATCCACTAACAAGGTTGATCAAGTCTTGTTAACGAACTCATTCCGAGTAACATGGAACCGGAGAAATTTCAAATAACACTATGTTACGTCAACGGGGATATGCACATCCCCAATAATAAGAATGTCATATTTCTTCTTGACAGTAGGAAGAGTAAATTCAAAACCTCCAAATATAATCGATGGAATTTTTCCAATAGAGTTGATACTATGAACTTGAGGTTGTTTCCTCGGAAAGTGTACCGTATGCTCATTACCATTAACATGAAAAGTGACATTTCCTTTAGTGCAATCAATAACAGCCCCTGCAGTATTCAAAAAGGGCCTTCCAAGAATAATAGACATACTATCGTCCTCGGGAATATCAAGAATAACAAAGTCCGTTAAAATAGTAACGTTTGCAACTACAACAGGCACATCCTCACAAATACCGACAGGTATAGCAGTTGATTTATCAACAATTTGCAAATATATTTCAGTAGGTGTCAACTTATTCAAATCAAGTCTATGATATAAAGAGAGAGGCATAACACTAACACCGGCTCCAAGATCACATAAAGCAGTTTTAACACAATTTCTTTTAATGGAGCATGGTATAGTTGGTACACCGGGATCTCCAAGTTTCTTTGGTATTCCACCCTTAATTAGCAAGCATGGTGGAAATTTCAGCTTCCTATATATTTCTTTTATTTGTAATAATATATTTCATGTACTTAGCATAAGGATTGGTTTTGAGCATATCAGTTAATCGCATACGCAAAAAGATAGGTCTAATCATTTCAGCAAAGCGCTCAAATTCTTCATCATCCTTTTTCTTGGATGGTTTGGGAGGAAAAGGCATGGGTTTCTGAACCCAAGGCTCTCCTTCTTTACCATGTTTCCTAGCAACAAAGTCTTTCTTATAATAATGTTGATTCTTTGATTGTGGGTTATCAAGATCAACAACAGGTTCAACTTCTACATCATTATCACTACTAGGTTGAGCATCATTATGAACATTATCATTAACATTATTACTAGTTTCAGGTTCATTACCATATTGAGTTTCAGCATCAGAAATAGGAATATCATTTGGATTCTCAGGTGTTTCAACAATAGGATCACTAGAAGCATGCAAAGTCCTATCATTTTTCTTTTTCTTCCTTTTAGAAGGACTAGGTGCATCTATTTTATTTCTCTGAGAATCTTGCTCAATTCTCTTAGGATGGCCTTCAGGATACAAAGGTTCCTGAGTCATTCTACCAGTTTAGTAGACACTCTAACAACATTATCATTATCTTTTCTATTCAATTCATTTGGCAAATCATTTTGAGCTTTAAGTACTTGTTCTACTTGAGTGGTAACCATAGAAGCATGTTTACTAATAAGTTTAAGTTCACCTTTAACATTAGCCATATAATCACCCAATGTTCAAGCATATTTGAATTGTATTTCAATTGTCTACCAAAATAAGCATTAAAATCTTCTTGCTCAGCCATAAATTTATCAAACTCATCTAAGCATGGGCTAGCAAATTTAGTAAATGGGATTTTAGCTTTATCATATCTATGGAGAGAATTTACCTTTACTACCTGTGTCGGGTTATCAAGACCATGAGTTTCTTCAACAGGTAAAGGATTAAGATCATATGTTTCTTCAACATGCGGTAAATTAAGACCATGTATTTCTTTAATAGGAGGTAAATTCTTAACATCTTCAGCTTTAATACCTTTTTCTTTCATAGATTTCTTTGCCTCCTGCATATCTTCAGGACTAAGAAATAGAATACCCCGCTTCTTCGGAGTTGGTTTAGGAATAGACTCAGGAATTGGCTCCGGAGGTGTCCAATTATTTTCATTTGTCAACATATTGTTCAATAAAATTTCAGCTTCATCCGGTGTTCTTTCCCTGAAAACAGAACTAGCACAATTATCCAGGTAATCTCTGGAGGCATTGGTTAGTCCATTATAAAAGATATCAAGTATTTCATTTTTCTTAAGAGGATGATCAGGTAAAGAATTAAGTAATTGGAGAAGCCTCCCTCAAGCTTGTGGGAGACTCTCTTCTTCAATTTGCAGAAAATTATATATATCCCTTAAAGCAGCTTGTTTCTTATGAGCAGGGAAATATTTAGCAGAGAAGTAATAAATCATATGCTGGGCACTACGCACACAACCAGGATCAAGAGAATTAAACCATATCTTAGCATCACCCTTTAATGAGAACATAAATATTTTAACGATATAAAAGTAGCGAGTTCTCTCATCTTTAGTAAACAGGGTAGCTATATCATTCAATTTATTAAGATGTGCCACTACAGTTTAAGATTCATAACCATGAAAAGGATCAGATTCAACTAGAGTAATTATATCAGGATCAACAGAGAATTCATAATCCTTATCAGTAACACAGATAGGTGAAGTAGCAAAAGCAGGGTCAGGTTCCATTCTAGCACTTAGAGATTGCTTACTCCATTTAGCTAATAACCTTTTTAGTTCATTTCTATTTTTGCAAGCTAAAATAGCGAAAGAGGCTTCTTGATCAAAAACATAACCCTTAAGAATAACAAGTGATTCTTCATCATCACTTTCATCAGTGTCATCAGATTCAATATTTTCAGTTTCTCAAGAAAATCACTAAGTGGCACGGTAGTATCAGGCATAGAGGTAGTTTCATCATAAGTATCATGCATAGTAGAAGTGGCATCATCAATAACATGCGACATATCAAAACGAATAGCAGAAGCAGGTGTAGGTGTCGCAAACTTACTCATTACAGAAGGTAAATCAAGTGCAGAGCTAGATGGCAGTTCCTTACCTCCCCTCGTAGTTGAGGGATAGATCTTGGTTTTTGGATCTCTTAAGTTCTTCATAATAATAAGCACATATATATACCAAGTGACTCAAAGAATAGAGCTATGCTCCCCGGCAACGGCGCCAGAAAATAGTCTTGATAACCCACAAGTATAGGGGATCGCAACAGTTTTCGAGGGTAAAGTATTCAACCCAAATTTATTGATTCGACACAAGGGGAGCCAAAGAATACTCTCAAGTATTATCAGCTGAGTTGTCAATTCAACCACACCAGGAAACTTAATATCTGCAGCAAAGTGTTTAGTAGCAAAGTAATATGATAGTAGTGGTAACGGTAGTAAAAGGTAACAGTAGTAAAAGTAATGTTTTTGGTATTTTGTAGTGATGATAGCAATAGCAACGAAAAAGTAAATAAGCGAAGAACAATATATGGAAAGCTCGTAGGCAATGGATCAGTGATGGAGAATTATGCCGGATGCAGTTCATCATGTAACAGTCATAACCTAGGGTGACACAGAACTAGCTCCAGTTCATTGATATAATGTAGGCATGTATTCCAAATATAGTCATACATGCTTATGGAAAAGAACTTGCATGGCATCTTTTATCCTACCCTCCCATGGCAACGGGGTCCTTACGGGAACTAAGGGATATTAAGGCCTCCTTTTAATAGAGAACCGGAACAAAGCATTAACACATAGTGAATACATGAACTCCTCAAACTGCGGTCATCACCGGTAAGTATCCAGATTATTGTCACTTTGGGGTTAACGGATGATAACACATAATAGGTGACTATGGACTTGCAAGATAGGATCAAGAACACTCATATATTGATGAAAACATAATAGGTTCAGATCTGAAATCATGGCACTCGGGCCCTAGTGACAAGCATTAAGCATAGCAAAGTCATAGTAACATCAATCTCAGAACATAGTGGACACTAGGGATCAAACCCTAACAAAACTAACCTGATTACATGATAGATCCCATCCAACCCATCACCGTCCAGCAAGCCTATGATGGAATTACTCACGCTCGGCGGTGAGCATCATGAAGTTGGTGATGGAGGATGGTTGATGATGACGATGGCGACGGATTCCCCTCTCCGGAGCCCCGAACGGACTCCAGATCAGCCCTCCCGTGAGGTTCTAGGGCTTGGCGGCGGCTCCGTATCGTAAAACGTCGATGATTTGTTCTCCCTGATTTTTTTCTCCCCGAAACTCAATATATGGACTTGGAGTTGGAGTCGGAGAGGCAACAGGGGGCCCACGAGGTAGGGGGGTGCGCCCCGCACCCTCGTGGAGAGGTGGTGGGCCCCCTGGCCTTCATATTTTGCAGGTATTTTTCTTATTTTCTGAAAAGTGGCTCCGTGAAGTTTCAAGTCATTCCGAGAATGTTTGCTCCTGCACATAAATAACACCATGGTAATTCTGCTGAAAACAGCGCCAGTCCGGGTTAGTTCCATTCAAATCATGCAAGTTAGAGTCCAAAACAAGGGCAAAAGTGTTTGGAAAAGTAGATACGTTGGAGACGTATTAGTCTTCCCTGTGCCATCGCATCGCCTTGGCATGCTCTTTGTTTTGGAACAAATGTTTCAACCGTGGTATTATAGGAGCATACCACATCACCTTGGCAGGAATCTTCTTGCTGGGGCGCTCTCCCTAGACATCACCAGGGTCATCGAAGCTGATCTTATAGAGCAATGCACCGTATACTGGGCAAGCGATCAAATCCTCATACTCACCGCGGTAGAGGATGTAGTCATTAGGGCATGCATGTATCTTCTACACCTCTAACCCTAGAGGGCAGACAACCTTCTTTGCTTCCTAAGCACTCTCGGGCAATTTGTTTTCCTTTGGAAGCATATTCTTTATCATTACCAGCCACTTTCCAAATCCCTTGTCAGATACACCATTCTATGCCTTCCATTGCAGCAATTCCAGTGTGGTGCCCAACTTTTTCTTGTCATCTTCGCAATTCGGGTACAACAATTTTTTGTGATCCTCTAACATGCGCTTCAACTTCTTCTTCAAATCACTTGCGTAGTTTCTCTTTGCATCGGCAATGGCCCGACCTAGATCATTGGCGGGCTCATCTGATGCCTCTTCTTCAGCTTCTTCCCGCATTGCCGGCTCAGCTTCTTCCCCCATTGTTGTATCATTGTATTCAAGGAACCCATGGCCAGGATAGACGTCGTCGTCCTCTTCTTCTTCATTGTCTTCCATCATAACCCCTCTTTCTCCGTTCTTGGTCCAAACATTATAGTGGGGCATGAAACCAGACTCAAACAGGTGGCCGTGAATGGTTTTTGACTTAGAGTAATTGTGATCATTTTTATAGCCATCACATGGACAATGCATAAAGCCATCTGCTTGCTTGTTTGCCTCAGCCGCAAGCAGAAAAGTTTGAACGCCATTAATGAACTCGGGAGAGCATCGGTCATCGTACATCCATTGTCGGCTCATCTTCATTACACAACGCTGAAAAGACCAAATTAATACAAATTCATACATAAAGTTCATACAACACTTAAATGCAACAAACAAATAACTCTCTAGTTAAAGCATTTAAATGCAACAACAAATGCGATCAAGATTGCAACTAAGGTAACAATTGATCCAACAGCATAATGATACCAAGCCTCACTATCAATGGCATATTTTCTAATCTTTCTAATCTTCAAGCGCATTTTCTCCATCTTGATCTTGTGATCATCGACGACATCGGCAACATGCAACTCCAATTCCATCTTCTCCCCCTCAATTCTTTTCAATTTTTCTTTCAAATACTCATTTTCTCTTTCAACTAAATTTAACCTCTCGACAATAGGGTCGGTTGGAATTTCCGGTTCACATACCCCCTACATAAAAATATCTATGTCAACTTGATGGGCATAATTTGTCATAAACATGAAATGCAACAAATAGTTTTAAAAGAGAATATACCACATCCGAATCATAACAAGGACGAGGGCCGACGGGGACGGATATCAAAACCATGGCACTATGTATAACAAACAACGTATGGGTAAGATAATTATACGAGTAACTATATATCCAAATCACATAAACATCAATTTTTTATATAAAAAATTCATGAACAACAGGCTCACCACTAGGTGGTGCCGGCGATGGGACGGTGCGGGCGATCGACGGTGGTTACGACGGAGATTTAGAAGGCACTAAGTAAACCACACCTACATATGCAAACTAAGTGTTATTTTGACCTCAAATTGCATATAAATCAAATACTTCCACATATAATTCCTCCCAGATTACTAAAACCCACAAATTAATCACTATATAAACCATTGCAAGAGCTAATCTAGCAATGAGAGATGAAAGGACAAAGTTGCTAACCTTTGTGATCATTTGAATGGATGGGGGGCCTTCAAATCTTGAAAAAATTTGGGCAAAATTTGTGATGAGCTTGAGAGGAAGGGAAGAACAGAGGAGAGGGGAAAGGGGGAAGAAGCGAGATTGGGTGGACAAAGGGTTTATATAGGGAGACCTTTAGTACCGGTTCGTGGCACGAACCGGTACTAAAGGTGCTGGAGGGGCCCCAGACTGACAACATCCTGCCACCACTCACATTAGTACCGGTTCATGGCATGAACCGATGCTAAAAGTTCGGAAAGAACCGGTACTAATGAGAGTGGCCCAGCTAGCCGTTGGAACCGGCACTAAAGGACACATTAGTGTCGGCTCAAATTCAAACTGACACTAATGAGCTGAACATTTGACCCTTTTTCTACTAGTGTAGCTCCTATGAAAATCCTATAGATGTTGTTCCCATATCAAGCATGCCATCAAAGAAGATTATTCCCTTTGGTGAGGAATATGTGATTCCTAGTGAATCCGATGAAGAAGATCCATCTGCTACTACGTTAGAGTAGTTGGATGAAGAAATTGAAGTGGATGACATCCCTTCAACTCCACTAGTATCATCGCCCATGCCTCAGTTCATAGCTGAAGAGGCAGACGTTGAGGAAATAGATGAGGAAGATGAAGATGTGGACATTGGGTGTACAACACCAATTCTGAATGATGACTACTAGGAAATTCATCACCCCAACTACCACTGTTCACCCCTCTGCAACAGATTCCTCAGTCCCCTTTTCAGACTAAAGAAATTGACATGGGCTCTGAAGAACATCAGGCATCTCTCCTCTCCATTCCTGAAGAAGTTCCAGCCACTAGTGCTGATGAAAATGTTGCTGAAGAAATGGAGGCCAAGGCTACTGAAGAAATTGCCACGAAAATTCCTCAGCCTGTGGCTCCAGAGACTGTGATTCAAGAGGCTGTGAAGACATCAACTGAAAATCTTCAGCCCAAGCCTCAGAATCCTGATGACCCACAAGTATAGGGGATCTATCGTAGTCCTTTCGATAAGTAAGAGTGTCGAACCCAACGAGGAGCAGAAGGAAATGATAAGCAGTTTCCAGCAAGGTATTCTCTGCAAGTACTGAAATAAGTGGTAACAGATAGTTTTGTGATAAGATAATTTGTAACGAGCAACAAGTAACAAAAGTAAATAAGGTGCAGCAAGGTGGCCCAATCCTTTCTGTAGCAAAGGACAAGCCTGGACAAACTCTTATATGATGTAAAGCGCTCCCGAGGACACATGGGAATATTGTCAAGCTAGTTTTCATCACGCTCATATGATTCGCGTTCGGTACTTTGATAATTTGGTATGTGGGTGGACGGGTGCTTTGGTGCTGCCCTTACTTGGACAAACATCCCACTTATGATTAACCTCTATTGCAAGCATCTGCAAATACAACAAAAGTATTAAGGTAAACCTAACCATAGCATGAAACATATGGATCCAAATCAGCCCCTTACGAAGCAACACATAAACTAGGGTTTAAGCTTCTGTCACTCTAGCAACCCATCATCTACTTATTACTTCCCAATGCCTTCCTCTAGGCCCAAACAATGGTGAAGTGTCATGTAGTCGATTTTCACATAACACCACTAGAGGAGAGACAACATACATCTCATCAAAATATCGAACGAATACCAAATTCACATGACTACTAATAGCAAGACTTCTCCCATGTCCTCAGGAACAAAAGTAACTACTCACAAAGTATAAACATGTTCATAATCAGAGGGGTATTAATGTGCATATAGGATCTGAACATATGATCTTCCACCAATTAAACCAACTAGCATCCACTACAAGGAGTAATTAACACTACTAGCAACCTACTAGCACCAATCCCAGACTTGGAGACAAGAATTGGATACAAGAGATGAAATAGGGTTTTGAGATGAGATGGTGCTGATGAAGATGTTGATGGAGATTGCCCTCTCCCGATGAGAGGAGCGTTGGTGATGACGATGGCGGTGATTTCCCCCTCCGGGAGGGATGTTTCCCCGGTAGAACAGCCCCGCCAGAACCCTAGATTGGCTCTGCCAAGGTTCCGCCTCGTGGCGGCGGAGTTTCGTCCGAGAAGATGGCTTATGATTTTTTCCCATCGAAAGAGTCCATATAGCAGAAGATGGTCACCGGAGGGCCACCAGGGGCCCACGAGGTAGGGGGCGCGCCCCCCACCCTCGTGGGCAGGGTGTGGCCCCCCTGGTGAAGTTCTTGCGCTCAATGTTTTTTATATATTTGGAAAACATCATCCGTGAAGTTTTAGGACTTTTGGAGCTGTGCAGAATAGGTCTCTAATATTTTCTCCTTTTCCAGCCATAATCCCAGCTGCCGGCATTCTCCCTCTTTATGTAAACCTTGTAAAATAAGAGAGAATAGGCATAAGTATTGTGAAATAATGAGTAATAATAGCCCATAATGCAATAAATATTGATATAAAAGCATGATGCAAAATGGACGTATCAACTCCCCCAAGCTTAGACCTCGCTTGTCCTCAAGCGAAAAGCCGAAATCAAAAAATATTTCCACATGTTTAGAGATGAAGGTGTCAATAAAAATAAAATACGGACATCAGGGCATCATGATCATTCTTAGAGGAGCAACTTATATAATTCTTGTCATATGATATCTTATGCTAGAGTAATAATTCAATCACAATATCAAGTATGAATCATAAACTTCATTGAAAACTAACAAACTATAATCTCAGTCATTGAAGCAATTGCAATTTATCATAACATAGGAAAGAGTCAATGTATAAGAGCTTTTCAGCAAGTCCACACACTCAACTATCATATAGTCTTTCACAATTGCTGACACTCACGCAATACTTATGGGTATGGAGTTTTAATCGGACACAGAGAAAGATAGGGGCTTATAGTTTTACCTCCCAACGTTTTACCTCAAGGGTAATGTCAACAGTAATAGTTCATGAAAATTCACATCCAATTAGCCATATATACCGGGATCTTTCCAACATATTGTGCTTGCCAAAGGATAAAATGTAAAAAGGAAGGGTGAGGATCACCATGACTCTTTTGCAGTGTAGGAGATAAAAGTAAAAGATATGCCCTACGTAGAGGGAAGCAGAGGTTGTCATGCGCTTTTATTGTTGGATGCACAAAATCCTAATGTGAAAGAACATCATTTTATATTGCCACTTGTGATATGGACCTTTCTTATGCAGTCTGTCGCTTTTATTACTTCCATATCACACGATTGTATAAAGCTTATTTCTACCACACCAATCAATCATACATATTTAGAGAGCAATTTTTATTGCTTGCACCGATGACAACTTACTGATGGGTCTTACTCAATCCATAGGTAGGTATGGTGGACTCACATGGCAAAACTGGTTTAAGGGTATTTGGAAGCACAAATAGTATCTCTACTTGGTGCAATGAATTTGGCTAGCATGAGGGAAAAAGGCAAGCTCAACATGTTGGAGGATCCAAGACAATATAATTTATCTCAGATGTAAGAAAACCTAACCCATTATGTTGTCTTCCTTGTCCAATGTCAACTCTTTAGCATGTCATATTTTAATGAGTGCTCACAATCATAAAAGATGTCCAATCTAGTATATTTATATGTGAAGACCTCTCTTTCTTTATTACTTCATATTAATTGCAACGATGACCAAAACTATGTTTGTCAACCCTCAACAACTTTTATTCATCATACTCTTTCTATGTGAGCTCATTACTCTCCATAAGACTCACATGATCTCTTTGTTTATTTTTATCTCTTTCTCTTTTCTTTTATTTTATTTGGGATCATGGCAAAAAATAAGCAAGCCCTTGACTCAACACTAATCTTTATTATATAGCTCAAGGACTCGATTACATAGAAGATAATAAAGCAAAACTCACGACTAGATCATACTAACAACTTTTATTCTACTAGATCAAAATATTACCAAAAGGATCGAACTAAGAAAAACGGTAAAGATAAAAGTGACGGTGATACGATACCGGGGCACTCCCCCAAGCTTGGCAGTTGCCATGTGGAGTGCCCATACCCAGGTGATTATGTCTCTCTTTTCGGGGATGGTGATGTGATGTTCTTGGCGATGATGCCCCTCAAGATACGATTCTCCTCCTCAAGCTTGTTGACTTGCTTCTTGAGATCCATTATTTCCTTTCGGAGTTTTCCTGCAACAGCCAAAGCTCCCTGTAGCTATGGGTGCTGCATAGCTGCGGGACACCAGTGACACTCTTTTTCATATTCTCATAAGAAAGAAATCTAACATTGGAAGGGATAACCGAGTTTGGAATAGCTGAGCTTTGCAGTTCTCCCATTGTGAATCCAGCTTGGAGGCGGGAAGTGACTTCTTGATCCTCCATGGCATCTATCCTCATCAAATCAGCCTCCATCTCTTCCTCCGTTTTTGGCCCAAAGGGGTCAACATGATTGTTTGTCGTTGATCTCGATGCCGGATGAGACACCCGGCTCTCCCCGACTGACTCTTGCAAAGACATCCTACTCTAATCTACAGCAGTAACAGCTCGAAACACAAACAGGTGATTTTTGCATGATACGAGAGTCAAAACCCCAGGGAGGTTATATAATGAATTTTTACTGACCAAAATACGTGTCTTGTAAGAAAACAGAGTCCGGAGAGCACACGAGGTGCCCACGAGGTAGGGGGCGCGCCCTCCACCCTCGTGGAGCCCTCGTGTCCTTTCCGGACTGCTGCTTATTTTTCTATTTTTCTAAATATTCCAAGATGGAGAATTATTGCTTTAAAAACTGTTTTGGAGTCGGTTTACTTACCGTACCACATACCTATTCCTTTTCGTAGTCTGGAACGTTCCGGAAAGTGTCCCTTATGTATTCCTCCAGGGTTATGGTTTCAATAACATTGGTTTCAACATTTATGGGATTACCTGAGATATAATGTTTGATTCTTTGACCATTTACCACCTTCGGATTTGTGCCTTCGAAGTTGTTGATTTTTATGGCACCGGAACGGTAGACCTCCTCGATAACATAGGGACCTTCCCATTTAGAGAGAAGTTTTCCAGCAAAAAATCTTAAACGAGAGTTGTATAGCAATACATAATCACCTACATTAAACTCACGCTTTTGTATTCTTTTGTCATGCCATCTTTGAACTTTTTCTTTAAACAACTTGGCATTTTCGTAGGCTTGGGTTCTCCATTCATCAAGTGAGCTAATATCAAATAACCTCTTCTCACCGGCAAGTTTAAAATCATAATTAAGTTCTTTAATAGCCCAATAAGCCTGGTGTTCTAGTTCGAGAGGTAAGTGACATGCTTTTCCATAGACCATTTTGTATGGAGACATACCCATAGGATTTTTATATGTAGTTCTATAGGCTCATAATGCATCATCTAGTTTCTTGGACCAATTCTTTCTAGACCCATTGACAGTCTTTTGCAAAATTAATTTGAGTTCTCTATTGCTCAATTCTACTTGACCACTAGACTGAGGGTGATAAGGAGATGCAATTCTATGATTAACATCATATTTAGCAAGCATTTTACGGAAAGCACCATGAATAAAATGTGAACCACCATCAGTCATTAAATATCTAGGGACTCCAAACCTTGGAAAGATAACTTCTTTAAGCATTTTAATAGAAGTGTTATGATCAACACTACTAGTTGGAATAGCTTCTACCCACTTAGTAACGTAATCAACAGCAACTAAAATATGTGTATAACCATTAGAGGAAGGAAAAGGTCCCATATAGTCAAAGCCCCAAACATCAAATGGTTGAATAACAAGTGAATAATTCATAGGCATTTCTTGACGTCTACTAATATTACCAATTCTTTGACATTCATCACAAGATAAGACAAACTTACGGGCATCCTTGAAGAGAGTAGGCCAATAAAAACCAGATTGCAGTGCCTTATGTGCAGTCCTATCTCCAGCATGGTGTCCTCCATAAGCTTCGGAGTGACACTTGCGTAGGATTTGTTCCTGCTCATGCTCAGGTACACAACGTCTAATAACACCATCTACTCCTTCTTTATAAAGATGTGGGTCATCCCAAAAGTAATGCCTCAAATCATAGAAGAACTTTTTCTTTTGCTGGTATGTGAAACTAGGTGGTATAAACTTAGCAACAATACAATTATCATAGTCAGCATACCATGGAGCAGTATGAGAAGTATTTATGACATTTAATTGCTCATCAGGAAAGTTATCATCAATAGGTAGTGGGTCATCAAGCACATTTTCTAACCTAGACAAGTTGTCTGCAACGGGGTTCTCAGCTCCTTTTCTATCAACAATATGTAAATCAAATTCCTGAAGCAAGAGAACCCATCTAATAAGTCTAGGTTTAGCATCTTTCTTTTCCATAAGATATTTAATGGCAGCATGATGAGTGTGAATAGTTACTTTAGAATCAACAATATAAGGTCTAAACTTATCACAGGCAAATACAACTGCTAAGAATTCTTTTTCAATAGTAGCATAATTTCTTTGAGCATTCTCTAGAGTTTTACTAGCATATTGAATAACATTTAGTTTCTTATCATCTCTTTGTCCTAGAAAAACACCTACAGCATAATCACTAGCATCACACATAATTTCAAAGGGTAAATTCGAATCAGGTGGCTGAACAATAGGTGCAGAGATCAATGCTTTCTTAAGTATTTCAAATGCTTCTACAAAATCATCATCAAAGACAAATGGTATATCTTTTTGTAATAAATTAGTTAGAGACTGAGAGATTTTTGAGAAGTCCTTAATGAACCTCCTATAAAAACCGGCGTGACCAAGGAAACTTCTTATACCTTTGATGTCCTTGGGACATGGCATCTTTTCAATAGCATCAACCTTGGCTTTGTCAACTTCAATACCTCTTTCATAAACTTTATGCCCCAAGACAATACCTTCATTAACCATAAAGTGGCACTTTTCCCAAATCAGGACAAGATTAGTTTCTTCACATCTCTGCAAAACTCGATCAAGGTTGCTCAAGCAATCATCAAAAGAAGATCCATAGACGGAAAAGTCATCCATGAAAACCTCACAAATCTTTTCACAGAAGTCAGAGAATATAGCCATCATGCATCTTTGAAAGGTAGCAGGTGCATTACATAAACCAAAAGGCATACGTCTATAAGCAAAAGTACCAAAAGGGCATGTAAAAGTAGTCTTTGATTGATCTTTGGCTGACACATGTATTTGAGAAAAACCAGAATAACCATCTAGAAAGCAAAAATGTGTATGTTTGGATAATCTTTCTAGCATTTGATCAATAAAAGGTAAGGGGTAATGATCCTTTTTAGTATCCTTATTTACTTTGCGGAAATCAATTACCATCCTATAACCAGTAATAATTCAAGTGGCTCTTATATGCATTATTGTTGATCTGACAAAAGAGCCCATATTGCCTTGTCTTCTCCTGTTTATTGAATGCTTGCAGATTCCAGGTTAGTCCAATGCACGTGCACTATTACTATTATTAACACTATTCGGTCGTGCAAGTGAAATGAAATTATGATGATATATGATGGACTGGCTGAGATGAGAAAAGGTGGTATGAACTCGACCTCTTTTGTTTTTGTAAATATGATTAGTTCATCGTTCCTGATTCAGCCTATTATGAATAAACATGTTTGCAATGACAATTAGAGATCATAGTTTCTTGTGCCATGCTTGATTAGCTATGAGTTATAATGGTTTACCTTGCGTGCCAACATGCTACTAAAATGGTTATGATGTGGTATGATAGGTGGTATCCTCCTCTGAATGATTTAAGTGACTCGACTTGGCGCATGTTCACGCATGTAGTTGAAACAAAATCAACATAGCCTTCGCGATATTTATGTTCATGGTGGATTATATCCTACTCATGCTTGCATTCGGTGTTGATTAATTTTAATGCATGTTTGTCGGTGTCAAAACCGTCGGATCTCGGGTAGGGGATCCCGAACTATGCGTCTAGGCTGGATGGTAACAGGAGGCAGGCGACACGATGTTTTACCCAGGTTCGGGCCCTCTTGATGGAGGTAAAACCCTACGTCCTGCTTGATTAATATTGATGATATGGGTAGTACAAGAGTAGATCTACCACGATATCAGAGAGGCTAAACCCTAGAAGCTAGCCTATGGTATGATTGTATGTAATGGTTGTTGTCCTATGGACTAAAACCCTTCGGTTTATATAGACACCGAAGAGGGTTAGGGTTACACAAGGTCGGTTACAAAGGAGATATCCATATTCGTATTGCCTAGCTTGCCTTCCACGCCAAGTAGAGTCCCACCCAGACACGAGACGAAGTCTTCAATCTTGTATCTTCATAGTCTAACAGTCCGGCCAATGGAGATAGTCCGGCTATCTGGAGACCCCCTAATCTAGGACTCCCTCAGTAGCCCCTAAACCAGGCTTCAATGACGATGAGTCCGGCGCGCAGTATTGTTTTCGGCATTGCAAGGCGGGTTCCTTCTCCGAATACACCACAGAAGAATTTGAATACGAGGATAGTGTCCGACCCTGCAAAATAAGTTCCACATTCCACCGTAGAGAGAATAATATTTTCGCAGATCTAATTTGCTGGCTTGTTTTGGCAGCATGATGTTACGTCATGGCCCGATGATTATTCGAACCGTTTCCTTTAACCAGCCCCGCACATAACGCGAGGTAGTTTTTCGACACGTCTTGTCAAAGCAGAGATCGTGTCCCCTTATTACGGGATTCTCATCAATACGGGCGTGGGTAACCCAACCGCCCCGTCAATTGCAGCGCTTGGGGGATAAGCGAGTTTTACCAGGCAAGTGGGGACGCTTAGTTTCCTCCGCCCATATAAAGGGATAAGGATTCACCTTTCTATCCACGCCTTCTTCCTCCTTTGCTCATCCGTTTTCGCACACTCAAGCTCTAGTGCCCAAGTCCGCACTTCCCACCTCGACCTTCTCCAATCATGTCCGGAGCAGGAGGCAAGTGGATGGTCTCCTCCGTCACGGAGGGAGACATCAAGAAACTGAGGAGAGTCGGATACCTGCCCAATGACATCGCGCACCGGCTCCCAGATGAGGGGAAGCTCATCCCCACCCCCAGGCCCCATGAGAGGGTGGTATTCCTCACCCATTTCCTCTGCGGACTGGGATTCCCTCTCCATCCCTTCGTCTGGGGGCTCATGCTTTATTATGGCCCGGATTTCCATGATTTGGCCCCAAACTTCATCCTCAACATCTCGGCATTTATCGTCGTGTGCGATGCCTTCCTCCGCATCAAGCCCCACTTCGGCTTATGGCTGAAGACCTTCAATGTCAAGCCGAAGGTAGTGGGCGGCCGCCAGGCGGAGTGCGGAGGCGCCATGGTGGGCAAGATGCCCAACATAACATGGCTCGAGGGCTCCTTTTTGGAAACCATAAAGGGGTGGCAATCAGGGTGGTTCTATATCACCGAGCCGCGCGACCCCACATGGGTAGCGGCCCCCGAGTTCCGATCTGGCATCCCCATGCGGCTCACCTCCTGGAAAGAGAAGGGCCTGTCCTGGGGTAATTCGAAAGAGCTGACCAGACTCCAAACATGCATTCAAAACATGGTGGACAAGAAGCTCAAGCTTGTCAACATAGTCCAAGTCATGCTCATCCGCCGGATACTCCATGCCAACAACGGGAGTTCAACTTGTGGGAGTTCAATCCGGCGCAGCACTGAACTCTGAACAGGCTCTCCGACACAACTCATGAAGACGCCTGGAGGGTGCTGTTCAAAAGTGCCGAGGTCCCTCCCCCTATCACTGAGGATCGCGGATTCAGCACGAAGCGCCAAGCCAGTGCGGTAAGCTGCTTTACCTTTCACAAGATACTTATTTTTTATATGGATTGACTCTGTGCGGGATCTAAACTCCCATACCTTTGACAGGACTGGCTGAAGATGGCCGGACAGATCGACTGTCCGGCTCCTTTGCCCGAAGGCCCCGCAGACGCTCTTCTGGCGAAGATGCTGACTCCGGCCCCTTATAAGGTGCCGGAGAAGACCAAGAAGGCCTAGGGAACCCGAAAGAGTTCCCGACGCCAGGTGTCGTCGGACTCACCGTCCGATGACTCTGCGGCGCACTCTTCCCCGGACGACGAGGAAGAGGAAGAAGAAGATGCTCCCCCACCGACTGGGGGAGACAAGAAAAGGAAGGCCGCCCCAACTGGGGAGGCCGGAGGGTCCAAGAAGGGAAGGACTCTCCTTCCGGACAGTTCCACCGCCGCCGATGAAGGCGAAGGCGAGTGGTTGCCCAGGGTCAAGCCCCCGGGGAGATCGTAAGTATTCGAATACCCGAGTAACTCCTAGGATTCCTTTGTTGCACTGCTTTCCCTAATGCCGAACGCAATTATGCAAGCCGCCACGAGCCAGTATCGATGTATCATCGGACGGCTCCTTGGGCTTGTCGGACATGGATAGCGATCCTGTCCCGACCGCCACCTCCCCTCATCCTGCCGACGACGCCGAGGTGCTATCTCAAGAGGCACCGGATCGAGGGGAGACAGTCCTGGAGGCGCCTCAAGGCGACCTTCCGGACTCCGGGAGCCGCAGTGATGGGGCCCCCGAGAGCCCTGAGTTCGGCCCTCAGCCGAACACCGTGCCGGACCCTCCAGCAGTTTCGGGCTCGGGCAGGCGGCCTCCTTCTAAGAGGGGAAAGACACCTGTGCCAGTGACCTCTGTCCATCCAGAGGTACCAGACAATCTGCTGGAAGCGCTTCGCAGCGCTTCCATCGGCGAGGAGGACCGCACTATCATGAGTGCGGTGATCCAGAAGGTTCAGTCCGCCAAGAGCGGATTGACTGAACCCTATGCCAGCCTTCTAACAGGCTTCGAGGTAAGTGTTAAAATGTAGTAGAAATATTACCGCATAGACAATAGCGCCTGATGCTTTGTTCGGTGTTCACAAAGAAAAGCCGAACAGAGGATCAAATAATATCGCAGGAGTCTAATATAAGTATGTCAATATGCATATGCAGGCTTCGCTGCTGGCGTCCGCCGCACTAACTGCGGAGGTCGCCGTACTGAAGCAGGACCTCGAGGGGTCCCAGAAAGAGCTCGGCCTTGCCAAGAGGCAGCTCGAGGAGAACAAGGGTAAGTAATACCCCGTCTATAGATATGTATATATAAAAATGGACGTGATTGCAAAATGACATGATCATTGTATGTTTGCCAGGGGCCACGACTGAGGTGGCGACCCTGAAGCAAGCACTGACCAAGGCCAAAGACACAATGGCCAAGGAGCGCACCGAGCGGGAAAAGCACGAGGCTCGGCTGGGTGAGGTGCAGCAAGAGCTCCAGGATCTTGTGGCGAAGCACGAGGCGTTGGAGCTTGACTCCAAGGCGCGGGAGTCTGAGCTTGTCACGGCCCCCGAGAGTGTAAAAAGTGCCAAGGCCGAAGCCCAAAAGGCCCTCCAAGAGATCGACGCGATGAAGAAGATAGCGGCGGGTAAGGCTTTCTATATGCAAAGCAAGCATGTAAAAGTAAATTACTGATTACTTACCCGGATCCGGAGCTCTTCAGGAGCATTTGCAGATTTGCCCCGCGGTGTGTCCGATGCTGCACAATTTTACCAGGCCGAGGATGGAAGCTCGACGGAGAAGCTGTTCTGGTCTCAGTATGCTGAGGCCGAACATCCGGTGCTAGTGAGCGACCAGCTGAAGCAGATGGTCGAGCTACATAAGGCGGCCGATCAGGCCATGAAGAGCTTTATAGTCCGGCTGTGGCCTGGCAACGCCCTTCTGAACAGCTTCTTCGGCCTGGTGAGGCGGCTTGTGGATGCCTGCCCACGGCTGGAGGTCGTTAAGCGATCCGTCTGCATTGAAGGTGCACGTCGGGCTTTCGCCCGTGTGAAACTGCAGTGTGTCAAGCTAGACACCGTGAAGCTGATCAAGGAGGGGCCATCGGAGGGCAAGGAGCACCGCCACCCTGAGATGTACTATGAGGGTGTTCTGCCGGGTGCCCGTCTTATTGCGGATGAGTGCTCAAAAGATGTAATATTTGAATGAGACTTGCTCGTTTTATCCTGTAGGTATGAAAACTTGTTTCATATGCGCTATGCAACGCTTGTTGGAATTTAAAATATTACCTTCTGTTTGGCTGTTTATCCAATCTGAGAGATGGCTAGTCCTCGGCTTCTGCCCCCATGCCATGAGTGCTGGGGTGTTCGGGATAAACCTGAGCACTCTTGTTCCCATATTTGGGTCCTTCGAGGGAGGTGCTCAGCACAACAAACAAGGCAACTGGACTAATAATGCTTTATCACTCTCACTTAGCCATAGAATTCTATAATTTTAAATTTCGGCGAAGCCCCTGGTATTCGGAAGACCGAATTCGGGGCGCGATACACGCCTGTAAGCGAACAGAGCCGACCCCTCGCCCTAAGCGGCATAAGTCTTTAGGGACTCGAAAAACCTCGCCGAATAGCGACCAGTCTCTCGCCTTATCATGACAGTCAGTTTTAGCTTTCTCTACTGAGGTGCTCAGCCCGGCAGAACCGGGGAACAATCGCAGTAGTTCTCCTAGCGCTACCTTAGCCGATAGAGCGGAACGTAAGGTACGAAAACATAGGAGCCGGGAAAAACCCAACATTTGACCAAAGACATGATTCGGAGCTGATGCATATAATGCTACAAGTTCGGGGTGCCGCACTTGTGAAAGTGTTCGGACTTTTCACACCGCATTGTGGGGTACGTAAGCCCCTGGTGTATTGGCCGTACCAGAGTGTACGGTTGCAAGGCGTCATTAATGAACACACACACACACACACACACACATATATATAACAAGAATGCAATAATAGTCGTAATGTCATGCATTGTTTATTAAAAAGTTGCGTTAAAGCAGAGTGATACAGATAGTGCGATAAGTAAAGAGTAGGACTATGTCCCTTCCAAGGGCAAGCTGAGGAATGATATGAAATCGAATATTTCGCTCGTTACTGTAATTAACCTGGGGATTCCGTGGTATAACGTAGCTATCTGCCTCCTTGGTTGCTGCATCATGTGTTCGGCAATAGTGCTGCCGGACAGTGTTTCCAGAGATTTAGGTCCTGAAAGAAAAAGAAAAATAACCAAACGGGAAGCCCCTAGTGCGGTTTAGGCCGCGTTTTTGGGGCGTGCCACAGTTGTGCCCCCCTCCCCACCTGTGCCCATGGTATTTTTACTGCGTAATTATGTACGCGCGACATGAATATCGCCGTTGGGCTAGGATTGGGGTGGCCGCCGTATTGCTACGCGAGCTCAGATCGCGCCAGGCGGTCTATTTGCCGATTGCCCCGAGCGCGCTTGAAGGTGTCTGTGCTTTGAAACGTCGAACTGGTTGATTGCCTTGAGAGGCTGCTTTGCGCTTCTGCTGCAAGGGCCACGGTGTGGTCCTCTGTTCGGAGAGAGCGCTCTGTTTTTCCACTGACTGTAATAACTCCACGAGGTCCTGGCATCTTGAGCTTGATGTATGCATAATGCGGTTCCGCATTGAATCTAGCAAATGCGGTTCGCCCGAGCAGCGGGTGATAACCACTGCGGAACGGGACTATGTCGAAGATTAACTCTTTGCTTCGGAAGTTATCCGGGGATCCGAAGACCACTTACAGTGTAATTGAGCCTGTGCAATCGGCCTCTACGCCTGGAATGACGCCCTTAAAGGTCGTTTTTGTGGGTTTGATCCTTGAGGGGTCTATACCCATTTTGCGCACTGTGTCCTCATAAAGCAGGTTCAGGCTGTTGCCGCCATCCATAAGGACTCGAGTGAGGTGAAATCCGTCGATGATTGGGTCTAGGACCAGTGCGGCGAATCCGCCATGACAGATACTAGTGTGGTGGTCCCTGCGATCGAAGGTGATCGGACAGGAGGACCAAGGGTTGAACTTTGGGGCGACTGGCTCCAACGCATATACGTCCCTGAGCGCACGCTTTCGCTCCCTCTTGGGGATGTGGGTTGCGTATATCATGTTCACCATCCGCACTTGCGGGGGAAACCTCTTCTGTCCTCCAGTGTGCGGCTGCCGGGGCTCCTCCTCGTCATCGCTATGCGGCCCCTTATCCTTGTTTTCGGCAATTAACTTGCCGGCCTGCATGAACACCCAACAATCCCTGTTGGTGTGATTGGCTAGCTTGTCTGGGGTGCCGTGTATTTGACACGAGCGATTGAGTATACGGTCCAAGCTGGACGGACCCGGCGTACTTTGTTTGAATGGCTTTTTCCGCTGACCGGGTTTAGAGCCTTTGAATCCGGCATTGGCTGCCGTATCCTCAGTATTTTCGCTGCGAATGCGGCGCTTATGCTTGTTGCGACGTGACCTGCTATTGCCGTCCTTGGTATCTGAGGTACCATGGTTCTTTGATATGTTATTACTGCGAGCCAGCCAGCTGTCTTCTCCCGCACAAAAGCAGGTCATGAGCGTCGTGAGGGCAGCCATAGATTTTGGCTTTTCCTGACCAAGGTGCCGGGCTAGCCACTCGTCTCGAATGTTGTGCTTGAAAGCTGCTAAGGCCTCCGCATCGGGACAGTCGATGATTTGATTTTTCTTTGTAAGGAACCGAGTCCAGAATTGCCTGGCCGACTCTTCTGGATGCTGAATTATGTGGCTCAAGTCATCGGCGTCTGGTGGTCGCACATAAGTGCCGTGAAAGTTGTCGAGGAATGCGGCTTCCAGATCTTCCCAACAGCTAATGGAGTCCGTTGGCAAGCTGTTAAGCCAATGCCGCGCTGGTCCTTTGAGCCTTAGTGGGAGGTATTTGATGGCATGTAGGTCATTGCCGCGGGCCATGTGGATGTGGAGGAGGAAATCCTCAATCCATACTGCGGGATCTGTTGTGCCGTTGTATGATTCAATATTTACAGGTTTGAAACCTTCTGGGAATTGATGTTCCATTACTTCGTGTGTGAAGCATAATGGGTGTGCGGCGCCTCTGTATTGGGCTATATCGCGACGCAGCTCGAATGGGTCTTGCCCGCTGTGTTCGGCCCAGCCAGA
The DNA here is from genome assembly GCF_003073215.2 of Triticum urartu. Taxonomy (NCBI): domain Eukaryota; kingdom Viridiplantae; phylum Streptophyta; class Magnoliopsida; order Poales; family Poaceae; genus Triticum; species Triticum urartu. Next base: position 378,777,221 of record NC_053022.1, on the reverse strand, counting down.
TTTGCTTTTACTGTATCCGGCGTGACGTTTGTCGTCTCGCAGAGTGGTGCGCCCTCGTGATCTGTAGATCGATCTTGAATGCTTTGCTTTGTCCTCCAATATGTCTCGTAGGTCTGGCGTATCTCCCCATGCCTTTTTATTTGAATGGCGTTGGGGTGGAGGCTGAGCTTTTGGCTGGAATGCCTCTCTATCGCGGCCACGAGGTGGCCGATCAACCGTATCATACGCTTCTTCCTCCAGTCGGGGTAGTAACCTGCGCCTTGGGTAACTCTTGGAGGGACGCTCGAGTTTATATTCCTCGGCCGCGAGGACTTCAGTCCATTTGTCAGCTAGCAGATCTTGATCAGCTTGAAGCTGCTGCTGCTTTTTCTTAAGGCTATTTGCCGTGGCCATAAGCCGGCGCTTGAAGCGCTCTTGTTCGACGGGATCCTCTGGGACGGCGAATTCATTGTCGCTGAGGCTTGCCTCGTCTTCGGAGGGGGGATGTAATTGTCGTCCTCCTCCTCTCCGTCTACCGCTCTCTCAGGAGAGCTCGCTCCTTCATCCTCCTTCTTTAAATCTTGCTGGAGGGGATTGTTGTTGTCTTCGGTGCTATCCGGAGTGTTATTATCTCCTGTGCCGGTATCACCACTTTTGCTTTGGCGGGACTTAGAGCGGCGCCGCTGACGTCGGCGCTTGGGTTGCTTCTTGGAGGGGTCATCCTACGCTATCTCGTCGCCATTGCCTTCGCTGGGTGTATCCACCATGTATATGTCATATGCCGAGGTGGCTTTCCAGTGACCTATAGGCGCTGGTTCATGTTCGTCTCCTACATCGTCGTCCATACCGTCGATGTCTTCGGAGTCGAAGTCGAGCATGTCGGTTAAATCATCGACAGTGTCTACGAAGTGGGTGGTGGGTGGGCGTCGAATTTCTTCATCTTTCGCATCCCAATCCTATTGGCCATAGTCCGGCCAGGGCACTCCTGACAAAGAGAGAGACTTTAGTGAATTCAGAATGTCGCCAAAGGGCGAGTGCTGAAAGATATCCGCGGCGGTGAATTCCATGATCGGCGCCCAATCGGTTTCGATTGGCAGGGGCGCGGATGGTTCGTAGTCCAAAAAAGAGTCCGGCACCTTGGAGTCACGAGCTGCGCAGAGGATTATGCTGGTGTTTGGCTCGATTGCCGTTGAGACTGCAACCCCTGAGGCGGTGTCTAACCACCCGTCCATGACTGGCGCAGTTGGCTCCGAGCTAAGGGTTGGAGCTGGTGCGGGTGCGGCCTTTGGGGTACTGTTCGGCCGCAGAGCTAGGTCATACCCATCGTGACAGTGTAGCGCGCCCGGCTGCGGCTCAAATCCGTCGAAGGTCAAGTCTCCGCGGATGTCGACCGTGTAGTTCAAACTTCCAAATCTGACCTGATGGCCAGGGGCGTAGCTTTCAATCTGCTCCAGATGGCCAAGTGAATTAGCCCACAGTGCAAAGCCGCCGAATACGAAGATCTGTCCGGGGAGAAAAGTCTCACCCTGGACCGCATCGCTATTGATGATAGTAGGAGCCATCAATCCTAACGGCGACGACACAGAGGAACTCTCAATGAAAGCACCAATGTCGGTGTCAAAACCGGCGGATCTCGGGTAGGGGGTCCCGAACTGTGCGTCTAGGCCGGATGGTAACAGGAGGCAGGGACACGATGTTTTACCCAGGTTCGGGCCCTCTTGATGGAGGTAAAACCCTACGTCCCGCTTGATTAATATTGATGATATGGGTAGTACAAGAGTAGATCTACCACCAGATCAGAGAGGCTAAGCCCTAGAAGCTAGCCTATGTTATGATTGTATGTAATGGTTGTTGTCCTACGGACTAAAACCCTTCGGTTTATATAGACACCGAAGAGGGTTAGGGTTACACAAGGTCGGTTACAAAGGAGGAGATATCCATATTCGTATTGCCTAGCTTGCCTTCCATGCCAAGTAGAGTCCCACCCGGACACGAGACGAAGTCTTCAATCTTGTATCTTCATAGTCTAACAGTCCGGCCAATGGAGATAGTCCAGCTATTCGAAGACCCCCTAATCCAGGACTCCCTCAATGTTCATGACTGTTGTCGCTCTCTAGCTGGTCGCTTCCCAGTCTTTTGCTAGCCTTCACCTGTACTAAGCGGGAATACTGCTTGTGCATCCAATCCCTTAAACCCCAAAGTTATTCCACATCAGTCCACTATACCTACCTATATACGGTATCTACCTGCCTTTCCAAGTAAATTTGTATGTGCCAAACTCTAAACCGTCAAAGAAATATCCTGTTTTGTATGCTCGAATAGCTCATGTATCAACTAGGGCTGTCTGTATCTTCCATGTTAGGCGGGTTATTCTCAAGAGGAGTGGACTCCGCTCCTCACTCACAGGATAAATGGCTGGTCACCGGGATGCCCAGTCCCATGCTTTATGCAAACTAAATCAAAATAATTGCAAAAAAACTCCCCCTGGGACTCTTTTTAGTTGGAGGCACTCGTTGTTTCGAGCAAGCCATGGATTGATGCTTGTTGGTGGAAGGGGGAGTATAAACTTTACCATTCTGCTTGGGAACCACCTATAATGTGTGTAGCATGGAAGATATCGCCATCTCTTGGTTGTTATGTTGACAATGAAAGTATACCGCTCAAAATATTATTCACCTTTGTTTCAAAACCGAGCTCTGGCACCTCTACAAATCCCTGCTTCCCTTTGCGAAGGGCCTATCTATTTACTTTTATGCCGAGTCATCATCTTCTTATTAAAAAGCACCAGTTCGTGAGCACCACTGTCATTTGCATTCATTACTGTTAGTTTACATTGAGTATGACTTGACTGGATCTCTTTTACCATGAATTACAATGTCTAGTCAGTCCTTGGTCTTTAAAGGTGCTCTGCATGTATGTTTTGCCGTCTCAGAAAGGGCTAGCGAGATACCATCTTATTATATCATATTATGATTGTTTTGAGAAAGTGTTGTCACCTGAGATTTATTATTATGGCTTGCTAGTTGATTATGCTATTGATATGAGTAAACTTGAGGCCTAGGCGTTATTGTGAATGTGGTTAGTTATAATCTTTGCTGAAAACTTGAATGCTGGCCTTACATATTTACAACAATAAGAGCAAACAGAGTTTGTAAAAGTTTTTCTTTATCACTTTCAGTTTGTCAACTGAATTGCTTGAGGACAAGCAAAGGTTTAAGCTTGGGGGAGTTGATATGTCTCCAACGTATCTACTTTTGCAAACACTTTTGCCCTTGTTTTGGACTCTAACTTGCATGATTTGAATGGAACTAACCCGGACTGACGCTGTTTTCAGCAGAATTACCATGGTGTTATTTATGTGCAGGAGCAAACATTCTCGGAATGACCTGAAACTTCACGGAGCCACTTTTCAGAAAATAAGAAAAATACCTGCAAAAGATGAAGGCCAGGGGGCCCACTACCTCTCCACGAGGGTGGGGGGCGCGCCCCCTACCTCGTGGGCCCCCTGTTACCTCTCCGACTCCAACTCCATATATAGAGTTTCTGGGAGAAAAAAACCAGAGAGAAGAAATCATCGCGTTTTACTATACGGAGCCGCCGCCAAGCCCTAAAACCTCTCAGGAGGGCTTGTCAGATTTCGGGTTCCGGCAGACCCTTGAGGTTCGAACACTGGGGTGTGCGCGGAGATTTCGCCTCCTACCTACCTTCACCCCTCCGCCTCGCTAAGATCTAAGCTATGGAAAGAACAGCACAAGAGACGCAGGGTTTATACTGGTTCGGGCCACCATTGTGGTGTAATACCCGACTCCAGTCTGTGGTGTGGTGGATTGCCTCTTGGGCTGCTGATGATGAGCAATACAAGGAAGAACAGTCTCGCGAGGGTCTGTTCTTGGCTGGGAGGATGAACTGCTAGGAGGAGTTCAGTCACCCTTCTCTCTCTCTCTCTCCCTATTTGATTTTCCTCTCGATCTCTCTCTGATCGATCTCCCACCGATCGATCTCAAACCCCCTCCCTGTGGGTGGCTGGTCCTATTTATAGGCAAAGGCCCTGGGCCTCTTCCCAAATATTGAGCGGGAAGGGCGCCAACAATTGGCCATTTTGAAGGGGAACATCTGGTACACTTATCCTGACTAAAGTTGGTCTTCGCCTGCCAAAGACTCTGGTGGTGACGCTGGCTTGGGCTCCACAATGACTTCCTCCCTGCCGTTGGACTGGTCTTGGTCTCGTTGCACCGAAACGGGCGCCTTTGCTTGATGCTCCCGCCTGCGCTTGCTCCCTTTGCACCAAAGAGGAAAGGAGGACACTTCACGGGCTGGCACCCGCCTGGCACCCTTGGTCGTCATGGCTTGCGTCATGGGCACCTCGTGAGGTTCCCCGCCTTGATCTCTCCGCCTCCTCGTGAGCCAGCCTGATGAGGCCGTGCCTGAGGAAGCTCTGTGTCGTCCGCCCCGCGAGGCTTGGCCCCTCGCGAGGGTCTTGAGTTTGTGTTGATGAAGATGGGCCGTGCTGGGCCCCCTTTGAGCCACGCCGCAGGCCGCAGGCAGGCAAGTCTGGGGACCCCCGTTCCCAGAACGCCGACAGTAGCCCCCGGGCCCAAGGCGCACCTGGAATTGGCCGTGTAGGGAGGCGAAAGGGCAAGGGCGAAGCGCCGCGGGCCCTAACAGCCTGCGGCCTCTGGCACCGCGTGGCGGTTGATTGGGCGCGGGCGGCACTGTTCCCCCACGCCCCCTTATTTTGCGCCATGCTAGGCGGACTCGTAGTCGTACACAGCCGCTCCCCTTTCTGTTGCTCGAGCGCCCTCTGTCCTTCCTCCTCTCGAACTCCAGCTTCTGTTTTCAACCCAATCTCGAACCTTCCCCCACCTTCCCATCGCCATGGCTCCGACAAAGAAAGGAAGAGGGAAGAAACCCATGCCTCCGCCTTGCTCGCCGCCGTTGGCGGCCCCTGCCGAGGGCTTGGGCAAGGTCAGCTCTGCTCTGGCCACTATCTTCAACGAATGCGGGAGGACGACGGCCTGGTCCGCATCCCACTTCTCCATCGACAGGATAGTCACCAAGGTCCCGTATTTTGCCGATGCCCTGTGGGCGGGTCTGGTTCCCGCCTTTTCTTATTTCTTCAATGCCGTGCTTTCCCACTATCAGATCCACATGATGCATCTGGGTCCTGAATCCATCACCCTCCTTTCGGTCTTCGCCTTTGTTTGTGAGGCAATGATGGGCATCCTTCCTTCGGTTGCCTTACTACGCCACTTCTTCTCTATGCGCCTTGTCGACCCTACCCAATGCTGGGCGTGCGTGAGCTTTGTTGCCGCGTCTGAGACAGCGGCCTCAGGGATTGACTTTAGGCTCCCTCAGCCCGCGGCTGGGTTCCGCGAGCGGTGGCTGTATGTGGATGTGGGGGTGCCCAGCCCCCTGCTATCAGAGCCAACTTCGCTTGCTGTCCCCAATTCGGGCTAGGGCCAGGAGACGCTTGAGAGCCCCCGGCTCGTCTTCGTCTGGCACCGCTTCGCGTTCTTGAGGTCGCTTGGTGTGACAGCGCCCAAGGTGGTGAAGGAGTTCCTGCTACACCGCGTTGCTCCTCTCCAACGCCACTCCCGCCGGATGTGGGCCTTCAGCGGGCGTGATGATTGTATGAGGCTCCTGGAAGAGGACCTGACGCCTAAAGTGCTGAGGATAGCACTCTTGATCCCGACTGGGGACCCCAACCCTGGCAGCATCCAGCAGGGCGGGGCCTTGCTGTACCTCTGCCAGAACAGGGGCGATTTTGTGAAGCAGATGCCTATCTTTGATGAGTGGGGGTCGCGCCCCGCCGGCCTCCAGGGGCCTCACGAGAACCCAGTGATGGTGACTGCCCTTCCAGTCGGCCAAGGCGACTCTTCCTCAAGTGGCGGAGCAGGGAGGCATGAGGCGCCAGAGGCCGAGGGGGCTCCCGGCGGGGTGACAGCGCCGGGCGATGCTCATGAGGGAGTAGCTCTTGGGGCCCGTGCTGCTGAGGCTGAGGGTGACAAGCAGCTGCCCTCAGCGCCTGCGACTGAGGCCCCTGAGGCTCCAGGTGCTTCTCTTGGCGAGGCGATTGGCAGCGTGCATCAGGCAGGCGCCCCTGACGCAGATCGCCTTGACGCTCCGTCTTCGTCGCAGGTTGATCCCTGCGCTCAACTCTTGGGCCGCTTCCGCATGGACTTTGAGGCCCTCCGGAAGAGAAGGGAGGCCCTGGGCGATGATTACCCTTGTCGCCTGCTGAAGCGTAGGAAGTACTTCGCCACTGATGAGTAAGCCTTCTCCTTTCCCAGCTCCCGATCCTTCTGTTGCTTTTACTGACCCTTGCTCCGCAGGCCCCTTCCAGCCAAGCTCGCAGAGACGGCTGAGGTGCCGTCCCCCTTGGCTTCGCCCCCTCCACCGTCCTCAAGCGCTCCGAGCAGCAGAGCCCTTGTGGTGAGGGCGATCGGAGAGGCGAACCGTCCCGAGGCGCATCGTGGCCCTGCGCACCTCGCGATCCTCCTTCGCGGGCCTTCTCGTGGCATAGCCAGCCTGCCGTGGGATTCTCGCCTGGTCGTGGACTATGATTGGCTGAGGCGCTCCCTGCGCTCTTCATCTGGGGCGGGCTGGCTCCAGGTGTTGGAAATATGCCCTAGAGGCAATAATAAATTGGTTATTATTATATTTCCTTGTTCATGATAATCGTTTATTATCCATGCTAGAATTGTATTGATAGGAAACTCAGATACATGTGTGGATACATAGACAACACCATGTCCCTAGTAAGCCTCTAGTTGACTCGCTCGTTGATCAATAGATGGTTAAGGTTTCCTGACCATGGACATTGGATGTCGTTGATAACGGGATCACATCATTAGGAGAATGATGTGATGGACAAGACCCAATCCTAAGCCTAGCACAAAGATCGTGTAGTTCGTATGCTAAAGCTTTTCTAAATGTCAAGTATCATTTCCTTAGACCATGAGATTGTGCAACTCCCGGATACCATAGGAATACTTTGGGTGTGCCAAACGTCACAACGTAACTGGGTGGCTATAAAGGTACACTACAGGTATCTCCGAAAGAGTCTGTTGGGTTGGCACGAATCGAGACTGGGATTTGTCACTCCATGTAAACGGAGAGGTATCTCTGGGCCCACTCAGTAGGACATCATCATAATGTGCACAATGTGACCAAGGAGTTGATCACGGGATGATGTGTTACGGAATGAGTAAAGAGACTTGCCGGTAACAAGATTGAACAAGGTATCGGGATACCGACGATCGAATCTCGGGCAACTATCGTACCGCTAGACAAAGGGAATTGTATACGGGATTGATTAAGTCCTTGACATCATGGTTCATCCGATGAGATCATCGTGGAACATGTGGGAGCCAACATGGGTATCCAGATCCCGCTGTTGGTTATTGACCGGAGAGGTGTCTCGGTCATGTGTGCATGTTTCCCGAACCCGTAGGGTCTACACACTTAAGGTCCGATGACGCTAGGGTTATAGGGAATAGATATATGTGGTTACCGAATGTTGTTCGGAGTCCTGGATGAGATCCTGGACGTCACGAGGAGTTCCGGAATGGTCCGGAGGTAAAGATTTATATATGGGAAGTCCTGTTTTGGTCGTCGGAAAGGTTTCGGGGTTTATCGGTAACGTACCGGGACCACTGGGAGGGTTCCGGGGGTACACCAAGTGGAGCCACAAGCCCCGGAGGGCTGCATGGGCCAAGTGTGGGAGGGGATCAGCCCCAGGTGGGCTGGTGCGCCCCCCCACAAGGGCCCAAGGCGCCTAAGGGGACGAAGAAGGGGGCAAACCCTAAGGGCAGATGGGCCTTAGGGCCCATGCCTGGTGCGCCTCCCTCTCCCCCTCCACCTGGCCGCCACCCAGATGGGATCTGGGGGCTGCCGCCACCCCTAGGGAGGGAACCCTAGGTGAGGACACAGCCCCTCCCCTCCCCCTATATATACTTGAGGTTTGGCTGCCCAAGACACACGAGTTCCTCTCCTTCTTGGCGCAGCCCTACCCCTCTCCCTCCTCGTCTCTTGCGGTGGTTGGCGAAGCCCTGCTGGAGTACCACGCTCCTCCACCACCACCACGCCGTTGTGCTGCTGCTGGATGGAGTCTTCCTTAACCTCTCCCTCTCTCCTTGCTGGATCAAGGCATGGGAGACGTCACCGGGCTGTACGTGTGTTGAACGTGGAGGTGCCGTCCGTTCGGCACTAGGATCTCCGGTGATTTGGATCACGACGAGTACGACTCCTTCAACCCCGTTCTCTTGAACGCTTCCACTTAGCGATCTACAAGGGTATGTAGATGCACTCTCGTTCCCCTCGTTGCTGGTTTCTCCATAGATAGATCTTGGTGACACGTAGGAAAATTTTGAATTTCTGCTACGTTCCCCAACAGTGGTATCAAAGCTAGGTCTATTGCGTAGATTCTATGCACGAGTAGAACACAAAGTAGTTGTGGGCATTGATTTTGTTCAATATTATTACCGTTACTAGTCCAATCTTGTTTCGACGGTATTGTGGGATGAAGCGGCCCGGACCGACCTTACACGTACTCTTACGTGAGACAGGTTCCACCGACTGACATGCACTAGTTGCATAAGGTGGCTAGCGGGTGCCAGTCTCTCCCACTTTAGTCGGAACGGATTCAATGAAAAGGGTCCTTATGAAGGGTAAATAGCACTTGGCATATCACGTTGTGGTTTTGCGTAGGTAAGAAACGTTCTTGCTAGAAACCCATAGCAGCCACGTAAAACAAGCAAACAACAATTAGAGGACGTCTAACTTGTTTTTGCAGGGTATGCCATGTGATGTGATATGGCCAAAAGGATGTGATGAATGATATATGTGATGTATGAGATTGATCATGTTCTTGTAATAGGAATCACGACTTGCATGTCGATGAGTATGACAACTGGCAGGAGCCATAGGAGTTGTCTTAATTTATTTATGACCTGCGTGTCAACATAAACGTCATGTAATTACTTTACTTTATTGCTAACCGTTAGATGTAGTAGTAGAAGTAATAGTTGGCGAGACAACTTCATGAAGACACGATGATAGAGATCATGATGATGGAGATCATGGTGTCATGCCGATGACGATGATGATCATGGAGCCCCGAAGGTGGAGATCAAGAGGAGAAAAGTGATGATGGCCATCATGTCACTATTTGATTGCATGTGATGTTTATCATGTTTATGCATCTTATTTTCTTAGAACAAAGGTAGTAAATAAGATGATCCCTCATTAAAATTTCAAGAAAGTGTTCCCCCTAACTGTGCACCGTTGCGAAAGTTCGTCGTTTCGAAGCACCACGTGATGATCGGGTGTGATAAATTCTTACGTTCGAATACAACGGGTGTTGACGAGCCTAGCATGTACAGACATGGCCTTGGATCACATGCAAAACACTTAGGTTGACTTGACGAGCCTAGCATGTACAGACATGGCCTCGGAATACAAGAGACCGAAAGGTTGAGCATGAGTCGTATGGTAGATACGATCAACATGAAGATGTTCACCGATGTTGACTAGTCCGTCTCACGTGATGATCGGACACGGCCTAGTTGACTCGGATCATGTAATCACTTAGATGACTAGAGGGATGTCTATCTGAGTGGGAGTTCATAAGATGAACTTAATTATCCTGAACATAGTCAAAAGGTCTTCGCAAATTATGTCGTGCCTCGCGCTTTAGTTCTACTGTTTAGATATGTTCCTAGAGAAAATTTAGTTGAAAGTTGATAGTAGCAATTATGCGGACTAGGTCCGTAAACTGAGGATTGTCCTCATTGCTTCATAGAAGGCTTATGTCCTTAATGCACCACTCAGTGTGCTGAACCTCGAACGTCGTTTGTGGATGTTGCGAACATCTGACATACACATTTTGATAACTACGTGATAGTTCAGTTAAACGGTTTAGAGTTGAGGCACCGAAGACGTTTTGAAACGTCGCGAAACATATGAGATGTTTCGAGGGCTGAAATTGGGATTTCAGGCTCGTGCCCACGTCAAGAGGTATAAGACCTCCGACGATTTTTGTAGCCTGCAAACTAAGGGAGAAAAGCTCAATTGTTGAGCTTGTGCTCAGATTGTCTGAGTACAACAATCATTTGAATCGAGTGGGAGTTGATCTTCCAGATGAGATAGTGATGTTTCTCCGAAGTCATTACCACCAAGCTGCTAGAGCTTCGTGATGAACTATAATATATCAGGGACATATATGATGATCCTTGAGATATTCGCGATGTTTGACACCACGAAAGTAGAAATCAAGAAGGAGCATCAATTGTTGATGGTTGGTGAAACCACTAGTTTCAAGAAGGGCAAGGGCAAAAAGGGATACTTCATGAAACGGCAATTCAGCTGCTGCTCTTGTGAAGAAACCCAAGGTTGAACCCAAACCCGAGACTAAGTGCTTCTGTAATAAGGGGAACAGCCACTGGAGCAGAATTACCCTAGATACTTGGTAGATGAGAAGGTTGGCAAGGTCGATAGAAGTATATTGGATGTACATTGTGTTAATGTGTACTTTACTAGTACTCCTAGTAGCACCATGGTATTAGATACCGGTTCGGTTGCTAAATGTTAGTAAACTCGAAATAAAAGGCTACGGAGTAAACGGAGACTAGCTAAAGGTGAGCTGGCAATATGTGTTGGAAGTTTTTCCAAGCTTGATGTGATCAAGCATCGCACGCTCCCTCTACCATCGAGATTGGTGTTTGCGTTGAGCATAGACAAGATTGGATTATGTCTATCGCAATACGGTTATTCATTTAAGGAGAATAATAGTTACTCTGTTTATTTGAATAATACCTTCAATGGTCTTGCACCTAAAATGAATGGTTTGTTGAATCTCGATCGTAGTGATACACATGTTCATGCCAAAAGATATAAGATAGTAATGATAGTACCACCTACTTGTGGCACTGCCACGTAAGTCATATCGGTATAAAACGCATGAAGAAGCTCCATGTTGATGGATCTTTGGTCTCACTCGTTTTGAAGAGTTTGAGACATGCGAACCATGTCTATTGGTGTATATGCATGAAGAAACTCCATGCAAATGGACCGTTTGGACTCTCTTGTTTTTGAATCACTTGAGACATGCAAATCATACCACATGGGCAAGATGACTGAAAGCCTCGTTTTCAGTAAAATGGAACTAGAAAGCAACTTGCTGGAAGTAATACATTTTGATGTGTGCAGTCCAATGAGTGCTGAGGCGTGTAGTGGATATCGTTATGTTCTTACTTCATAGATGATTTGAGTAGATGTTGAGTATATTTACTTGATGAATCACGAGTCTGAATTATTGAAAGGTTCAAGTAATTTCAGGGTGAAGTTGAAAGATCGTCGTGACAAGAGGATAAAAGATCTATGATATGATCATAGAGATGAATATCTGAATTACGAGTTTGGCACAGAATTAACACATTGTGGAAATTGTTTCACAACTAATATAGCCTGGAACACCATAGTGTGATGGTGTGTCCGAACATCACAACTGCACCCTATTGGATATGATGCATACCATGATGTCTCTTATCGAATTACCACGATAGTTTATGGGTTAGGCATTAGAGACAACCACATTCACTTTAAATAGGGCACCACGTAATTCTGATGAGATGACACTGTATGAACTATGGTTTAGAGAAACCTAAGCTGTCATTTCTTAAAAGTTTGGGGCTGTGACGCTTATGTGAAGAAGTTTCAGGCTGATAAGCTTGAACCCAAAGCGGATAAATGCATCTTCATTTGACACCCAAAACAGTTGGGTATACCTCCTGTCTCAGATCCGAAAGCAATAAGGGATTGTTTCTAGAATTGGGTCCTTTCTCGAGGAAAAGTTTCTCTTGAAAGAATTGAGTGGGAGGATGGTGGAGACTTGATAAGGTTATTGAACCGTCTCTTCAATTAGTGTGTGGCAGGGCACAGGGAGTTGTTCCTATGGCACCTACACCAATTGAAGTGGAAGCTTATAATAGTGATCATGAAACTTCAGATCAAGTCACTACCAAACCTCGTGGGATGACAAGGATGCATACTACTTCAGAGTGGTATGTAATCATGTCTTGGAAGTCATGTTGCTAGATAACAATGAACCTATGAGCTATGGAGAAGCGATGGTGGGCCTGAATTCTGACAAATGGTTAGAAGCCACGAAATCCGAGATAGGATCCATGTATCAGAACAAAGCATGGACTTTGGTGGACTTGCCCAATGATCGGCAAGCCATTGAGATAAATGGATCTTTAAGAAGAAGACGGACGTAGACGGTAATGTCACCGTCTATGAAGCTCGACTTGTGGCGAAGAGTTTTCACAAGTTCAAGGAGTTGACTACGATGAGATCTTCTCATCCGTAGCAATGCTTAAGTCCGTCGGAATCACGTTAGCATTAGCTGCATTTATGTAATCTGGCAGATGGATGTCAAAACGAGTTTCCTTACCAGTTTTTGTAAGGAAAGTTTGTATGCGATACAATCAGAAAGGTTTTGTCGATCCTAAGGATGCTAAAAGGTATGCTAACTCCAGCGATCCTTCTAAGGACTGGAGTAAGCATCTCGGAGTTGGAATGTACGCTTTGATGAGATGATCAAAGATTTTGGGTTTATACAAAGTTTATGAGAAACTTGTATTTCAAAAGAAGTGAGTGGGAGCACTATAGAATTTCTGATGAGTATATGTTGTTGACATATTGTGGATCAGAAATGATGTAGAATTTCTGGAAAGCATATAGGGTTATTTGAAAAGTGTTTTTCAATAGAAAACCTGGATTAGGCTACTTGAACATTGAGCATCAAGATCTATGAGGATAGATCAAAAACGCTAAATGGTACTTTCAAATGAGCACATACCTTGACATGATCTTGAAGGTGTTCAAGATGGATCAGTCAAGGAAGGAGTTCTTGCTTGAGTTGTAAGGTATGAAGTTAAGACTTAAAGCTCGACCACGGCAGAAGAAAGAGAAAGGACGAATGTCGTACCCTATGCTTTTGTCATAGGCTCTATACGGTATGCCATGCTGAGTACCGCACCTGATGTGTGCCTTGCCACATGTCTGGCAAGAGGGTACAAAGGTGATCCAGGAGTGGATCACTTGATAGCGGTCAAAATTATCCTTGGACTAATAAGGACATGTTTCTCGATTATGGAGGTGATAAAGAGTTTGGCGTAAAGGGTTACATCGATGCAAGCTTTAACACCTATCCGAATGACTCTGAGTAGCAAACCAGATACATATAGTGGAGCAACCATTTGGAATAGCTCCAAGTGGAGCGTGGAAGCAGCATTTATAATATGACCTAGAGATTTGCAAAGTACATACGGATCTGAATGCTGCAGACCCGTTGACTGAAACCTCTCTCACAAGCATAACATGATCAAACCCAGAACTCTTTGGGTGTTGGTCACATGGGGATGTGACCTTGAGTGTTAATCACATATCGATGTGAACTAGATTATTGACTCTAGTGCAAGTGGGAGACTGTTGGAAATATGCCCTAGAGGCAATAATAAATTGGTTATTATTATATTTCCTTGTTCATGATAATCGTTTATTATCCATGCTAGAATTGTATTGATAGGAAACTCAGATACATGTGTGGATACATAGACAACACCATGTCCCTAGTAAGCCTCTAGTTGACTGGCTCGTTGATCAATAGATGGTTAAGGTTTCCTGACCATGGACATTGGATGTCGTTGATAATGGGATCACATCATTAGGATAATGATGTGATGGACAAGACCCAATCCTAAGCCTAGCACAAAGATCGTGTAATTCGTATGCTAAAGCTTTTCTAAATGTCAAGTATCATTTCCTTAGACCATGAGATTGTGCCACTCCCGTATACCATAGGAATACTTTGGGTGTGCCAAACGTCACAACGTAACTGGGTGGCTATAAAGGTACACTACAGGTATCTCCGAAAGAGTCTGTTGGGTTGGCACGAATCGAGACTGGGATTTGTCACTCCGTGTAAACGGAGAGGTATCTCTGGGCCCACTCGGTAGGACATCATCATAATGTGCACAATGTGACCAAGGAGTTGATCACGGGATGATGTGTTACGGAACGAGTAAAGAGACTTGCCAGTAACGAGATTGAACAAGGTATCGGGATACCGATGATCGAATCTCGGGCAAGTATCGTACCGCTAGACAAAGGGAATTGTACACGGGATTGATTAAGTCCTTGACATCGTGGTTCATCCGATGAGATCATCGTGGAACATGTGGGAGCCAACATGGGTATCCAGATCCCGCTGTTGGTTATTGACCGGAGAGGTGTCTCGGTCAAGTCTGCATGTTTCCCGAACCTGTAGGGTCTACACACTTAAGGTTCGATGACGCTAGGGTTATAGGGAATAGATATACGTGTTTACCGAATGTTGTTCGGAGTCCCGGATGAGATCCCGGACGTCGCGAGGAGTTCCGGAATGGTCCGGAGGTAAAGATTTATATATGGGAAGTTTTGTTTTGGTCGCCGGAAAGGTTTGGAGGTTTATCGGTAACGTACCGGGACTACCGGGAGGGTCCCGGGGGTCCACCAAGTGGGGCCACAAGCCCCGGAGGGCTGCATGGGCCAAGTGTGGGAGGAGACCAGCCCCAGGTGGGCTAGTGCGCCCCCCCACAAGGGCCCAAGGCGCCTAAGGGGAGGAAGGGGGGCAAACCCTAAGGGCAGATGAGCCTTAGGGCCCATGCCTGGTGCGCCTCCCTCTCCCCCTCCACCTAGCCGCCACCCAGATGGGATCTGGGCGCTGTTGCCACCCCTAGGGAGGGAACCCTAGGTGGGGGCGCAGCCCCTCCCCTCCCCCTATATATACTTGTGGTTTGGGCTGCCCAAGACACACGAGTTCCTCTCCTTCTTGGCGCAGCCCTACCCCTCTCCCTCCTCATCTCTTGCGGTGCTTGGCGAAGCCCTGCTGGAGTACCACGCTCCTCCACCACCACCACGCCATTGTGCTGCTTCTGGATGGAGTCTTCCTCAACCTCTCCCTCTCTCCTTGCTGGATCAAGGCATGGGAGACGTCACCGGGCTGTACGTGTGTTGAACGCGGAGGTGCCGTCCGTTCGGCACTAGGATCTTCGGTGATTTGGATCACGACGAGTACGACTCCTTCAACCCCGTTCTCTTGAACGCTTCCGCTTAGCGATCTACAAGGGTATGTAGATGCACTCTCCTTCCCCTCGTTGCTGGTTTCTCCATAGATAGATCTTGGTGACACGTAGGAAAATTTTGAATTTCTGCTACGTTCCCCAACACCAGGCCGGGCTTCTGGCGTGGCGTGCCCGACCGTCGCGAGGGTGCCAGCCCCAGCCCCCTGCCCGGAGGGGGAGTGCTGATTCATGGCCCCCGGTGCTTGCTTGGGGCAGATGATGGTGTGGAAGACGTGCTCGAGCGCGCCCGGGAGCGTCGCGCTCTCCGCCAAGGATTCCTTCGAAGGGCGGCTGACGCGGTGAGCCTGCTTGGTGAGGAGCTTGCTGATGAAGACGCGCGCCTTCAGGCCGAGGGCCTGCGCCTGGCTGTAGAGAGGCGCGAGCTGGAGGGCGCCATCGCCCTTGCGCACCGTCAGCGCGATCTTGACGACGCAGAGGCCAAGGCGTCGCTGGTGCCCTCTCGGGAGGCCCGATCTTGGGCCATTGAGGAGGCCCGGGAAGCTGACCGGCGGCGAAAGGCGGTGGAGGAGCAGGCTCGGGAGCTCCTGGCCTGGTGCCACTCACTGGAGGAGCAGGTGGAGCTGCGCGAGGCAGCCCTCACGTCGATGAAGGTGGCCTCTGGCGACTCAGCAGAGCTCCAGAAGCGTGAGGAGGCGCTGACGCTGGAAGCCGCCGAACGTACCCGCGAGTACGAGCGTTTGGAGACGAGGGAGCGCTTGGTGACGCAGGCGGAGGATGATGTCACTGCACAGGAAGCCCATGTCCTGGAGGAGGTCAGACGTCGGGTGGCGATGGCGCGTTTGAACCTCGAGCACGAGTTCGAGGAGAAGCTGGGGTTGATCCGGACTGAGGCTGAAGGCAGGACTGCTGCCTTGAGGGCCAAGCTGGAGGAAGCGACGCGGCGGGCCGATGCTTTCCTGGCCGCCCTTGAGTTGGCACAAGGTGAGTTAACCACCTCCCAGGCCGAGGTGCTCCTTCTTCGCCAGCGGGTGGAGGAGGCTGAGGTCGTCGCGCGCCAGAATGCGGACGAGATACGTCAGCGGCGGATCCTGGAGCATGAGCACGGCCCCATGCTCACCACGCTCCGGGAGAGAGCCAACACAGCCTTGGGTAACATCTGCGAGGCGGCTGTTGGCGAGCCGCATGCAGTCAACTATGCCGGCAACCTTTAGTTCTTCACCGACGTGGTGACGCAGCTGGAGGCGTGGTCGGTTAGGGCTGACAGGTTGGTGGAGGAGAGGAGCCGCGCCCTGCTCGGGCGCGCCTTTTCTCGCGTCTTCAACCATCTCCGGAACATGGATCCCCACTTCGATTTCGTCGCCGCCATCTCCCCAGTCCCCCAGGCCGTCCGAGACGACCTGGCGCACTGGGTGGAAGACAATGTGGATGCTCTTGTTAGGGCCTTCGCTTCAGACAATGACGTCGTGATCGTGGCTGCCGACGAGGGCGGTGTGGTGAACGGCCCTGACACCGCTGGCGGCGACGCGGACAGCGATGGCGAGTTCAGCGACGCCAGCAACGGTTCGGGTGGTGCTCCTCAGGATGCATTGGGGGATTTATCCGACTGATTGTGCGTCGTTCCTGCTTCCTTACCCTGCATGAATAGAACTCAGGTCTTGGCTTGATGGCTGTGAGAGCATTTTGGGGGGGGAGCCCCTCATGTAAAACTTGTGTTCATCGTATTAGTAGACGCTACATTGCCCATGCGCCCGCATCAAGTGGTTGGCTTAAGCGACGCGCTGGTCGGCTAGTTTACCTTTGTCCCATGCGGGCCCTGAGGTAGCCTGTGGGAGGCTGTGGTGTCCCGAGTGTTCCCTGATCGAATCCGTAGGATCTGCAGTAAAAAACCCTCCTGAGAGGACGCGGCGGCGGCAGCCTGGGCTGCGCGCAAGCTAGGCCTTACCCGGCTCGCGAGGGGCTCACGAGGGGAGGCAGCTGAGGCGAAGTGGTAAGCAAAACGCGAGAAATTGCTCGAACGAGACTAAGCACCCCTTCCCTGAACACACGCAAATCTCAAATTCGAATCCAACTTGAATCCAGTGAGGGAAAGTGACAACCAAAGGGAAAAGCAACGAAAGCAGACAAAAGGCCGCGTCCGGCACCTAATCTAGTCTTGGACGTCTTCTCACCAACGCGGAGCTAAGTGCTGCCACTGGGCGTGGGAGGGAGCCCCAGGGCCTGAGGCCGGCACCCCTGAGACTCCAGGGCGTGTACAGCCCCACTCATTATTACATGAGAGTGTCACGGGGCGGCGAGCTTCACAGGCACTGGGCCTTCTTCATAGGTACCGGCCTTGCTTCATATCGCCAGACAAGGGCCCCGCCTTGCGCCACACTCTAGTGCCATCAACGACAACCGGAAACCAGGACGCCGCCGATGGGGTAGAGCGGTCGCCAGCGGTTCCCCCGACGACCACGGGTCCTCCGCCAGGGGCAGGCCCTGAGGCACCTCCCCAGCAGAGGGCCTACCTCCTGAGAACACCTTGCTCCGAACGCCGCGGTGGTGATGTCGGATCTCGGCCCCTCTCCTGCAGCCCCCTGCGCCCTCCTCCCGAGGGGTAGGAGACTGTGGGAGCGGGGCAGCTGCTCGCTGTGGCGACCTGCACCTCCTGCGATCCATGATTAGCGTATGCCTGCTCCTGAGGAATTAGCGGTACCCGATAATCGTTGCCTCCAGCGTGGCCAGTGGGACCGTCCCGGGGCTCCTGGAAGGGCTCAGCTTCTGGCGCCTCGTCCCCCCAGCTTGGGCTGAGGAGCGAGCCTTGTTCGCCCTCGTGAGGGTGTCCTTGGTCCATCATGAGGGGCACGTATTCTTCTGGCGCCATCATCCCGAAGGCCACACCGTAGTGCTCCGCGTGCCACGCGGTCCTGCCTGACGCGCCCAGCGTGGGGTGGTAGCGCAGCTGTCCACTGGGGCCGCGGGTCGCGTCGAGTCCTTCTTCTTCACGGACCGGGAGCGGGGGCAGCACCGCCGCCGGTCCGGTGCTGACAGCTTCGCTGGCGTTGGAGTAGCCTTGGAGCCCGCGGGTGCGCGCGGAGCCCCCGCGCGGGCCGCCCTGGGCTTGAGATGGGAGCTGGGTGCAGAAGGGGTGAGCCCCCGAGGAAGCGAAGCCCAGGAGCTCTGCCACCCGCTCCAGCAGCACGTCGCGGCCGCCCTCCAGCAGCCTGCACTGCAGCAGCTCTCGGGCCACCGTTAGCGTGGCCCTTGAGTTCGCCTGCTCCCGGCGGGTGTACGGTGTCGTGGTCGCGGCGTGATTGGAGGCCCTTGCTGCCGACCGCGCCTGCCGCGGTGTGAGAGCTGTCGAAGCCTGTCCGCGTCGCCCGCGGCCCGCTGCGCCCTGCGAACCGCGAGCTGCCTGGGGCACAGGGTCGCCCGAGGCGAGCGGCTCTACGTGGGCGGGCCACGCCGCCCACGGATCTGGGTTGCCGGCCTGGTCGCCGGACATGGTGATGGCGACGCGACAGGACACGAAGCGGTAGAAGGTGGACTCCGGCGCACCCCTACCTGGCACGCCAAATGTCGGATTTCGGGTTCCGGCAGACCCTTGAGGTTCGAACACTGGGGTGCGTGCGGAGATTTCGCCTCCTACCTACCTGCACCCCTCCGCCTCGCTAAGATCTAAGCTATGGAAAGAACAACACAAGAGACACAGGGTTTATACTAGTTCAGGCCACCGTTGTGGTGTAATACCCTCCTCCAGTGTGTGGTGTGGTGGATTGCCTCTTGGGCTGCTGATGATGAGCAATACAAGGAAGAACAGCCTCGCGAGGGTCTGTTCTTGGCTAGGGGGGATGAACTGCTAGGAGGAGTTCAGTCACCCTTCTCTATCTCTCCCTCTCTGATTTTCCTCTCGATCTCTCTCTGATCGATCTCCCACCGATCGATCTCGATCCCCCTACCCTGTGGGTGGCTGGTCCTATTTATAGGCAAAGGCCCTGGGCCTCTTCCCAAATATTGAGCGGGAAGGGCGCCAACAATTGGCCATTTGAAGGGGAACATCTGGTACACTTATCCTGACTAAAGTTGGTCCTCGCCTGCCAAAGACTCTGGTGGTGATGCTGGCTTGGGTTTTCCACAATGACTTCCTCCCTGCTGTTGGACTGGTCTTGGTCTCGTTGCACCGAAACGGGCGCCTTTGCTTGATGCTCTCGCCTGCGCTTGCTCCCTTTGCACCAAAGAGGAAAGGAGGACACTGCGCAGGCTGGCGCCCGCCTGGCACCCTTGGTCGTCATGGCTTGCGTCATGGGCACCTCGTGAGGTACCCCGCCTTGATCTCTCCGCCTCCTCGCGAGCCAGCCTGATGAGGCCGTGCCTGAGGAAGCTCCGTGTCGTCCGCCCCGCGAGGCTTGGCCCCTCGCGAGGGTCTTGAGTCTGTGTTGATGAAGATGGGCCGGCCCCCTTTGAGCCACGCCGCAGGCCGCAGGCAGGCAAGTCTGGGGACCCCCGTTCCCAGAACGCCGACAGGGCTGATCTCGAGTCCGTTTGGGGCTCCGGAGAGGGGAATCCGTTGCCATCGTCATCATCAACCATCTTCCATCACCAATTTCATGATGCTCACCGCCGTGCGTGAGTAATTCCATTGTAGGCTTGCTGGACGGTGATGGGTTGGATGGGATCTATCATGTAATCGAGTTAGTTTTGTTAGGGTTTGATCCCTAGTATCCACTATGTTCTGAGATTGATGTTGCTATGACTTTTCTATGCTTAATGCTTGTCACTAGGGCCCGAGTGCCATGATTTCAAATCTGAACCTATTATGTATTCGTCAATATATGAGTGTTCTTGATCCTATCTTGCAAGTCTATAGTCACCTATTATGTGTTATGATCCGTTAACCCCGAAGTGATAGTAATCGGGATACTTACCGGTGATGACCGTAGTTTGAGGAGTTCATGTATTCACTATGTGTTAATGCTTTGTTCTGGTTCTCTATTAAAAGGAGGCCTTAATATCCCTTAGTTTCCGTAAGGACCCCGCTGCCACGGGAGGGTAGGACAAAAGATGTCATGCAAGTTCTTTTCCATAAGCACGTATGACTATATTCGGAATGCATGCCTACATTACATTGATGAACTGGAGCTAGTTCTGTGTCACCCTAGGTTATGACTGTTACATGATGAACTGCATCCGGCATAATTCTCCATCACTGATCCATTGCCTACGAGCTTTCCATATATTGTTCTTTGCTTATTTACTTTCCCGTTGCTATTGCTATCATCACTACAAAATACCAAAAACATTGCTTTTACTACTGTTACCTTTTGCTACCGTTACCACTACTATCATATTACTTTGCTACTAAACACTTTGCTGCAGATATTAAGTTTCTAGGTGTGGTTGAATTGACAACTCAGCTGCTAATACTTGATAGTATTCTTTGGCTCCCCTTGTGTCGAATCAATAAATTTGGGTTGAATACTTTACCCTCGAAAACTGTTGCGATCCCCTATACTTGTTGGTTATCAGCAGACGGCAAAGAGGGCGGCCGTTTAGGGCTGGCCCACGTCTCCTCTTTGTCGTCCGCTGGTGGACGGCAAAGAACCTGACCTAGCCACGCCGTGCCCCGTGGGGCCCACCTGGCCCTTTGCCGTCTGCCTTCTAGCTCTTTGCCGTCAGCTGGTTGACAACAAAGAAGCAGCGGACGACAAATAGACTTTTTGCCATCCGCACTTTCTTTGCCGTGCGCATTGTGGAAGTGGACGGCAAAGAGGCTCTTTGTCGTCAGCTGGCAGACGGCAAATTGCCAGATTCCAATAGTGGCAGTAGCGCTGCTCCGGTAAAAGGCGCTAATGCTATGGCATTTATCGGTAGCGCTTTATCCCAAAGCGCGCTGCTGCTAAGCCCATCCTATCTTCTCCAACCGGCCGCCCCTCACTCTTCCCTCTCCACTCAGTCTCACTCTCCCGTGCGTTCCGCCGCCGCCGACGTTCGGCCATCCCCTGCCGCCGCATTGTCGTCGCCCCCAAGGTATCCTCTCTCTGTCCTCCTCCCTCCGGTCTCCCTCCGGCGGCCCTCTTCCTTCCTCCCACCACCTCCTCCTCCCTCCCTCCTCCTCCCTCCTTAATGGTGTCCTGGACTAGGAGGTACTCACCACGTCGTCTCCCGGTCAGTTAGATTGGGCCGAGGACCCCCATGGCCGTATACTCATGGGCCAGTTCGGACAGCTGCTGCATACAAGAAAGATTTCCACAAGACTTGGTGGTCAAGACAAGGACTCCTCCCCCACCAGTGTATTCGGCTAGGACTCTTGTTATCCTAGGCCTCTGGTGCATTATATAAACCAGGGCCAGGCTAGTCGATAGATATACAAACAATCATACCATAGGCTAGCTTCTAGGGTTTAGCGTCTACGATGTCGTGGTAGATCAACTCTTGTAATACTCATATCATCAAGATCAATCAAGCAGGAAGTAGGGTATTACCTCCATCGAGAGGGCCTGAACTTGGGTAAACATCGTGTCCCCCGCTTCCCGTTAACATCTGCCTTAGATGCACAGTTTGGGACCCCCTACCCGAGATCCGCCATTTTTGACACCGACATTGGTGCTTTCATTGAGAGTTCCGCTGTGTGATCGGCAAAAGGATCGATGGCTCGTCTGCAGTTTGACTGCGACGTCGACATCTTCGTCACCGGCTCGACTGGTCAGCTTGGCTTGACCGAGGACTGTGCCCTGCCTCTGATCGTAATGTTCGTACAAGGGCCTTCATCAACACCAACTCCGATCTCTATCAAGATCATGGAGGAATTGTCCATGGAGCTCGGGGGCTCAACGTCAACATTGCCCTCGGGCGACCGTGCTATTTTTCTGGACAGCGAATGCGTATCCGCCGCCACTGCCTCCTCGAGTGTCGTTTTAACGATCGCATCGATGGAATTGTGCGGAATCGAGTCTACAACAACCTTGGAAAATTTCGTCGAGTTTCGATGGAGGAATCTCTGACAATCTACGATATACCAGAGCCCTGTCAAATCCAGGGAGGAATCTAGACGAGTTTAGGGCGTGGTCTCCAGAGCCCAGCTCGGAAGTTCTTTGGAAGATCCAACCATTCATATGCTGCGGAATTCCCATATCTACCACCCCTCAAAATTTTAGCTCGATTCGACCGTCCAAACTCCGGGAACCTTCTGAGTAGTGCATCACTTTTTCAGATCTGTTTTCTGCGCGAATACAGATCCAACCCGAATTCATGTTTCTTTATGAATGTGATATTTGACAACCTTTTTAAAAGGAATTTTCTTCTAAGGTATTGTGCGTTGTTTTTAACACGCACCCATAAAATTTTAATCCTCCTCTGAGGTAATCTTCGCCATCACGCTGGTGTCAAATCAGTCCGGCAATATAGCTCCACGACTACCGACCTGCGCTAGACATGTCGTCGCTTTTTTTAGCCGAGCTCAACTTCTTCAGATGGTTGGTCAACAAAGTTTTGTACAATGCAGATCCGAGCATTAATGACGTAAAGTACTTGGATACATAGAGTCATTCAAATAATTTGTGATTTTACTATGGATATCGATCCTTAATTCGGCCACCCGTGCCCGCATTAAGGCTCGGGGGCTACTGGGCTTCAGGCTTATTATTTACAAATATTAAAGGGGCACATCGATCCCCTGATCTGGTGTTGCCACCCGACCAATGTCTCGGGGGCTACTGCATTGCCTGTCCAATGCAGAAATTTTTAAGTGCAATACTGTTTCCGAGGAGATTTTGATCCTCAGGTTGGTCGACCGCGCCCAACCCGAGTCTCGAGGACTGAGCACGCCGCTTTTTGTGTCCTGAAGTATTCTGTCGAGGTAGGACTTGATCCTCAGGTCGATTTTGCAAATCAACCTGAGTCTCAGCGGCTACTGGGATCAGCAGTCTTACGTCATCCTTCAGGTGCATCTCGGGTTTTAGACCGATACACACCTTGAGGGCTACTGGCTATATATCTCGGCAGAGAATAAATTGCACCAATAAAAAATATTGACAAAAAATCGACCCATAGTCGGGGTGGTGCACCACCTCGGAAGCAGTCCGACATAAAGCTCAGGCATGAGTGGCTGGGTCCATAGAGGGCATTTCCGGCATTAAGCTCGGCTAAACTCCTTCGACTTTTTTGAACCAAGGTGATATGACACCTCGGATATAGTCCGGCGTTGGAGCCGGATACAGTATGGCGTTGGAGTTTGGACATAGTCCGGCGTTCGAGCTCTGATACATTCGGGAGTTGGAGCTCGGAAAGCGGTCCGGCGTTGGTGCTCGGCTGCAAAAGATACCTTGAATGCAGTCCAGCGTTGGAGCTCGGACGCAAGAGGATGCTGCCGCCTGGGAACAACTTCAAACCCGAGGTGCGGCATAAAAATAACAACGCATTGATAAAGGCCGAAGACTTAAAGGGCTCCTCGGATACCCGACGTGTGAGATCTTCAGATTTAGCTCGGCAATCCTCAAGATAGAAGATGGGAAGATTTGTTGAACCGGTTATCAAGACCGACGACCGAAGACAAAGAACAGTTCGGAAGAACCGAGGAGCGTCCCCAACTTGAAGACCGGTTTAGGGGGCTACTGACGGTGTCCTATACTAGGGGGTACTCACCACGTCATCTCCCAGTCAGTTAGATTGGGCCGAGGACCCCCATGGCTGTATACTCATGGGCCAGTTCAGACAGCTGCCGTATACAAGAAAGATTCCACAAGACTTGGTGGTTAAGATAAGGACTCCTCCCCCACCGGCGTATTCGGCTAGGACTCTTGTTATCCTAGGCCTCTGGTGCATTATATAAACCAGGGCCAGGCTAGTCTATAGATATACAAACAATCATACCATAGACTAGCTTCTAGGGTTTAGCCTCTACGATCTCATGGTAGATCAACTCTTGTAATACTCATATCATCAAGATCAATCAAGTAGGAAGTAGGGTATTACCTCCATCGAGAGGGCCCGAACCTGGGTAAACATCGTGTCCCCCGCCTCCTGTTACCATCCACCTTAGACGCACAGTTCGGGACCCCCTACCCGAGATCCGCCGGTTTTGACACCGACACTCCTCCTGACTCCCCCTCCCCTCCTCTCTCCCTCCTCCTCCCACTCCAGTCACTGCCCCACCTCCATACGCCACCCCTCCTTCCTCCTTCCTCCCCTCCATCTGCCGCCATCTCGGCCTCCTCCCTCTCTCCTCCCTCCCTCCCTCCTGCCTTCCTCCCTCCCTTCCTCCCCCTCCCTTCCTCTACAAGTTTGTAATTAGGTATAGAAATAGTTTTTGTAATAGAGAATTTTAGTAATATAATTAGGTATAGAAATATTTTGTAATATAAAAAGTTTTAGTAATAGGAAATTTTAGTAAACATAATCTTACTAAAATTTTTGTAGTAGAAAACTAGTGAATAGGCATTTGATGATCTAGTTACAATTTTACTATAGAACTAGTTTGTTTTTAGTAAGAAAATTAACAGAACTAGTTTATTTTTAGTAAGTGCTTAGTTGAACTAGCTGAATTAATAGAACTAGTTGAATTTATGTCATTATCACTTTGTTATCAAATAATGTTGCATGAGATTTGATGATCTAATTAAAATTTTACTCTGTGGAATAGGAAGGCTTTGTAGAGTCGTGTCTCCTTGAAGTGATCATCATCCGAGCTACCTCTACTTCCTCTACACCCGAGTCGGTGAGCTAAAAGTCCACCACCTCCTTCTCTACTCCTCGTTTTTGAATAGAGTAGAACTAGGGTATTTAGTTATGCTTCTTAACTAAATGAAATGTTCGGGTTATAAGATAAATTGAAATGTTTGGGTGTGAATGCTTATGATAATTGATTCGGATATATGAGAGAAGGGACATTTTGTATAGTAGGAAAAATCCGAGTGGCCTATGTTTTGCCGGAGTGTTGATTCATTTCCGTTCCAGAAAATTTCAGGCGCTCGATATGTCCTATTTTAGCAAAGGCCATGCTGGATTTTTCTGTGAGTTTAAGCATGACTTGTGCTAGAATATGTAGGAAATATCGAGTGCCCCGGATTTGCTAGAAAGAGAATTAAACGACATTCAGAGTTGACTTTAAGTCTGTCGGGGCTCCATACATGACAATCAAAAAATCGGTGAGGGAGAGTCTCCACCATATATGAGAGAAGAAGAATGCCAACTGTTATCGTGGGGGTCGCTTCTCCTTCTTCTCTTTGTGCGAGACCTTTGTTATGCACTAGGGGAAGAAGGAGTAGCGACCATCATCGACGGTCGAAAAATCGTGAGGGAGTGTCCGCCATATATGAGAGAAGAAGAATGCCGCCCTTGTCGTGGGGGTCGCTTCTCTTTCTTTTCCTTGTGCTAGATATTTGTAATGCACTAGGGAAAGGAAGAGTAACGACCATCACCAACGGTCGCAATATCAGAGAGGGAGTGCCCACCATATACGTGAGATGAGAGTTTAGGAAGGAAGACTCGACAGACCTAAAGTCAACCCGTTGCATATTGAGTAATAGTGATCTGTGTGATCTCCAACGTATCTACATTTCCAAACTCTTTTGCCCTTGTTTTGGACTCTAACTTGCATGATTTTAATGGAACTAACCCGAACTGACGCTCTTTTCAGCAGAATTGCCATGGTGTTATTTTTGTGCAGAATAAAAAGTTCTCGGAATGACCTGAAAATCAACGGAGATTATTTTTGGAATTAATAAAAAATATTGGCGAAAGAATCAGCACCAGGGGCCCACACCCTAGCCACAAGGGTGGGGGGGTGCGCCCTCCAACCTTGTGGGCCCCCTAGACCTCCATCGACCTCAACTCCAACTCCATATATTCACTTTCGGGGAGAAAAAATCGGAGAGAAGGATTCATCATGCTTTACGATACGGAGCCTCCCCAAGCCCTGTACTTCCTCGGGAGGGAAAATCTGGAGTTCATTCGGGGCTTTGGAGAGGGGAATCCGTCGCCATCGTCATCATCAACGATCCTCCATCACCAATTGCATGATGCTCACCGCCGTTCGTGAGTAATCGTAGGCTTGCTGGACCATGATGGGTTGGATGAGATTTACCATGTAATCGGGTTTGACCCCTAGTATCCACTATGTTCTAAGATTGATGTTGCTATGACTTTGCTACGCCTAATGCTTGTCACCAGGGACCGAGTCCCATGACTTCAGATCTGAACCTATTATGTTTTCATGAATATATTTGTGTTCTTGATCCGATATTACGACTTTCAGGTGTGGTTGAATTGACAACTCAGCTGCTAATACTCAAGAATATTCTTTGGCTCCCCTTGTGTCGAATCAATAAATTTGGGTTGAATACGCTACCCTCGAAAAATGTTGTGATCCCCTATACTTGTGGGTTATCATTGCCTTCGATCGATTTTCAATTAATGTTTCAACTATGAACATAGGAAATGTCTGACGATGAAAAGGATTTCGGTATGTGCAAATACTATGAAGACGAGCGCGGCCTGTGTGATAGAAATTTCTTAGTTGGTGGTAGGCACTTCAGCATCAACCTGGATGAGACCTTCGAAGTGGATACAGTAAGTCACAACGACAAGTATTTCTTCGTAATTAAGCATGACTTCTACTTCTTTTGCTTCAACTTATAATTTTAATTTTTTACTATTCTACCAGCGTATCCCCTGCCATGCAAGAATTTATGTCTTGGATAAGATTGGCTTCAGTCCTATGGAAACTATGGAGGTAAAGAGAGTTCACTTGAGGACCGAGCATGGTTATACTTTTGCCACAAAATTATACAATGCAGACACATACACCTATTTTGAATGCAAAAATTGGAGATCACTATGCAAGGCTTATGCATTTGAGCCTGATATGCTTATCACCTTTGATATTCTCCCAGAAGATGATATTGAAGGTAATATCGACATCTGGGTCGATGTGCAGATGCCTCTAGTTCTACCATTATGTGAGTTTCCCAACCATATTTATGTCTTGGATATTGTTTATTAAAAAATGTTTTACAACTAATTTCTATTGACACCGTATTTAAATTCAAGCAAACATGTCCGGTGCTTGGTAAACATGACCTACTACTATCCCGGGGCTGAACTAAACTGCGAGGAGATAAGTCATTATGTTTCATGGCTTGAGGATCTTGATACTGTCAAGACAAATTTTTTTCTTGGACTTCAAAATCTTAGTACTCAAAACGTGCGACCACTAGCGTGCGTATTGAACTACGGTCACATCTATTTAGGAAAGATGGTAAGATTTTTACTATTTGTCCTCATGCATCTTTTGCATACATTATTTTTTAAGCTAAACTTCATTGCTAAGTATGTTACTACGATGTTCTTCAACATGGACTCCTGATGATAGTTGTGCCTCATTGGATCGAGGCTAAAGGTCTCATGAAAATGGTTAGCTTACGGCCAAGACACCCTACATTGCACATGAGTGCATTTAGGATTTGTAAAAGCGAGCAAGTCTTAATAGTCAAAGACTTGAGCAAAATTGTGAAGGATCACAGAGAAGTACTAGGGGGCAGCAATCAAAAGCGCAACCCACAATTAGGAGACATGTTCATCTGCATGCTCCAATATGATGAATCAGGAGTGCTACATATGTTCTATGCTATTTTACGTGAGAGAGAGCAGAAGGAGTGATTAGCTAGCTAGAATGAGTTAGAAGATGATGATGTTGTGCTACACTATGACTATGATGATTAAATAGCTAGTTTTGGTGGTAATGACTATGATGATTATTATTAGCTAGTGTTGGTGGTGATTAGATAGCTACACTATGACTATGATGATTAAATAGTGTTGGTGGTATGATACGTCCATTTTGAATCATGCTTTTATATCGATATTTATTGCATTATGGGATGTTATTACACATTATGTCACAATACTTATGCCTATTCTCTCTTATTTTACAAGGTTTACATAAAGAGGGAGAATGCCGGCAGT
The DNA here is from genome assembly GCF_003073215.2 of Triticum urartu. Taxonomy (NCBI): domain Eukaryota; kingdom Viridiplantae; phylum Streptophyta; class Magnoliopsida; order Poales; family Poaceae; genus Triticum; species Triticum urartu. The sequence goes on along the minus strand of NC_053022.1, from coordinate 378,749,175 downwards.
TGGGATTCAGGGCTAGAAAAGGAGCAAATATTAGAGACCTATTCTGCACAACTCCAAAAGTCCTGAAACTTCACGGAAGCTATTTCCAGAATATATAAAAAATACTGAGCGCAAGAAGTTCCAGAGGGGGGCCACACCCTGGCCACGAGGGTGGGGGCGCGCCCTACCCCCGGGCGCCCCCCTGCCTCGTGGGCCCCTGGTGGCCCTCCGATGCCCATCTTCTGCTATATGGAGTATTTCATCGAGGAAAAAATCATAAGCAAGCTTTCGGGATGAGACTTCGCCGCTACGAGGCGGAACCTTGGCGGAACCAATCTAGGGCTCTAGAGGAGCTGTTCTACCGGGGAAACTTCCCTCCAGGAGGGGGAAATCACCACCATCGGGATCACCAACGATCCTCTCATCGGGAGGGGGTCAATCTCCATCAACATCTTCACCAACACCATCTCATCTCAAACCCTAGTTCATCTCTTGTATCCATTCTTTGTATCCAAACCTCAGATTGGTACCTGTGGGTTCCTAGTAGTGTTGATTACTCCTTGTAGTTGATGCTAGTTGGTTTACTTGGTGGAAGATCATATGTTCAGATCCATTGTGCATATTAATACCACTCTGATTATGAACATGAATATGCTTTGTGAGTAGTTACTTTTGTTCCTGAGGACATGGGAGAAGTCTTGCTATTAGTAGTCATGTGAATTTGGTATTCGTTCGATATTTTGATGAGATGTATGTTGTCATCCCTCTAGTGGTGTCATGTGAACGTCGACTACATGAAACTTCACAATTGTTTGGGCCTAGAGGGAGGCATTGAGAAGTAATAAGTAGATGATGGGTTGCTAGAGTGACAGAAGCTTAAACCCTAATTTATGCGTTGCTTCGTAAGGGGCTGATTTGGATCCATATGTTTCATGCTATGGTTAGGTTTTCCTTAATACTTCTGTTGTAGTTGCAGATGCTTGCAATAGGGGTTAATCATAAGTGCGATGCTTGTCCAAGTAAGGGCAGTACCCAAGCACCGGTCCACCCACATACCAAACTATAAAAGTACCAAACGCGGATCATATGAGCATGATGAAAACTAGCTTGACGATATTCCCATGTGTCCTCGGGAGCGCTTTTATCTATATAAGAGTTTGTCCAGGCTTGTCCTTTTCTATAAAAAGGATTGGGCCACCTTTCTGCACTTTGTTTACTTTTGTTACTTGTTGCTCGTTACAAATTATCCTATCACAAAACTATCTGTTACCACTTATTTCAGTACTTGCAGAGAATACCTTACTAGAAACCGCTTATCATTTCCTTCTGCTCCTCGTTGGGTTTGACACTCTTACTTATCGAAAGGACCACGATAGATACCCTATACTTGTGGGTCATCAAGACTCTTTTCTGGCACCGTTGTCGGGGAGTGAAGCGCCTTTGCTAGGTGGAATTTGGTAAGGAAAAATTTATATAGTGTGCTGAAATTTACTATCACTTGTTACTATGGAAAGTAACCCTTTGAGGGGCTTGTTCGGGGTATCTTCACCTCGACCGGTAGAGCAAATAGTTTCTCCTCAACCTACTGAAAATGAAAATGTTTACTTCGAAAATTCCTTCGGGTATGATAGAGAAACTTGTAGCGACCCGACCTCAAACGGTCAAGTCTCTATGCTTCAGTGTCATCCCTGGATCAGTAATGCTGACACACATAGTACTCGAGGATTTATAATAGAGTAGCAATCACACACTTATTACATCGAATGTCTCCAAAGAGAACTTATTACAATAAATATGGCTTAAGGCCATCTAATACGATAACAGCGGAAGGCTTGGAAGATAAAGTGAGTCCATCAACTCCAACGGCATAACTGAGCTGCACGGCAACGACCTAACGAACCTTACTCCTCGTCTGAAAAGTCTGCAACATAATACATTGCAGCCCAAAAACGGGTCAGCACATGGAATATGATGGAAAAATAACACAGTAGATCAAGAACAGAATAATGCTATCACTACATGCATATTTGGCTGGTGGAAAACTCTAAGGTTATAGTTTTTGCGAAAAGCCAATTTTTCCTTACAACAAAGGATTAGATTTTTAATTTAACTATCATGGTAGTTGAAACATCATTGAGAAGGTTCCTCCAACTCAATCCAAATTAAGGTAATTATCAACCCAACAATATTAATTTAGAGTGATGAGATACTTAAGATACTCCAAGTACTAGATACTCAAGATTGTCCATAACCGGGGATACGGCTAACCATGATTCGTTTATACACTCTGCAAAGGTTTGCGCACTTTTCCCCACCAGACTCGATCTCCTCCGTTGGTTTTCTCGCACTACAGGGTGTTTCAGAAACGGATGACCGAGACACAGTCTTTCGGAAACATTAACTCTCTACTCCGGGCAGACCATACCAAACCTCCAATCCCACTACCTGCTGATCCACCTCTTCAAGAGCTTCACGTAACTTACTCAACTATGCTAGAGCCCATAATAGCTTGTGGCTGCACATGGAAGTTTCTAGCATGAATAATCTCAGTTCCCTTTGAGCCTGGGTGGCGGTCCATAGGAAGATCACATGGGTACTCCGGGATTTCCTAAAAAATACAGGCAACACTGGGTACTCCAGGTGCCTCAATCCACCCAGATGTGTATTTAAGTTGCCACCTTAAGTTGAACCATTAATTATCAATCTCACATATGTCATGGATTTCACTCACCAAACCTCGTCTACGAGCATAGCATAGTAATATAAGCAACGCGTAGAAGTAACTCCCAAGGGTTTGAATGTAACAGGGTAATAGGTTCTACCTCATCAACTACTTCCCAACGGACATGTTAATGACATCCTAACTATGAAATGTTTGAGGATTGGTACTAATACATAAAACTGGGTGATAAAGGGGTATGATCAAAGTGTTACTTGCCTTGCTGACGATCCGCGTAACCTAGAGACTCCAAATAACACGCTTCGCACTCCGGGAATTCTATCGCAAACAAACAATAACTTACATAAGCAATCAAGCTAGGAAACACGAGTAAATCTCAAATAAGAAGATCTAACCAAAAAGTTCAACTTAGGAACTCCGGTTTGCAAAAAAGAATCAAATTGAACGAAGCAACGAAACTCAAACGACGAAAGAAACAAGATCCGTTTACTAATTTGGACCTAGGTAAAATTTTAAAGTAGCAAAAACTTGTGCAAGTTGGTTAAGCGGAAAGAGGGTCTTGAGATGAATATCTAGGCGCTTGAATCGCCTGATTCCGACTAACGAGCGAAAAGATAAACTAGAACGAAAATCGGATCAGAAATCGCGATAAAAAATAATCACGGAATAATCCGAAAAAAGAAAACTGACGAACAGGCTAACGAACTAGCGTTCGTTATCTGTAACTAACGAGCGAAAACCGTTCGTTAAAATGTACGTATGGACGAACGTCCGCTAAAAAGAAAAACCGGGAAAAACCGGCGAACCGAAAAAAACAAGTTAGGGTTTTCTTAAAAAAATCTGGGTCGGTTTTCTTTTAAAAAAAACTGGCGGTCTACCTCGTTGGCCCGGCGAGGTATGGCGGCAACAGCGAGGCGAGGCGCGGCAGCGGGCGAGGCGGCGGCGGCGCGGGCAGGCGGCTGCGGCTACGGTGGCTTGGGGCGAGGCGGCGGCGGTGGTTGGTGGTGGTGACGGGGGGGTATTTAAGGGGAGGGGGGTGCCTATGGGGAGGGGGAAAAGGGCGGCGGCGGCGGAGTCCTAACCGGACTCCGGTCCGGCTCGGGGCGTGGCGGCGTCGGTCTCCTGAGGGAGACGGCGTCGCGGGTGAGATGGGCCGGTGGCTGGGCTTCGGCCCAGTTAGCCCTGTCGTTTTTTTAAAATAATTTCGCCGAAACTAAAAAAATCCTAGAAAATAAAATAAAATTCTAAAAATGCCAAAACAAATTTTCTCCGTCTAAATAAAATATTTAGAACGAGATGAACATTTTCTTGGCCCTAAAATGCAATTTTGAAAACGTGCAATTTTTCTAATGCAAACAAAATTGCAAATAAAATCCAAAATAAAACAAATATTGATTTTAATATTTTTCCTCCAATATTTCATTTATTTTGGAGAAGTCATGTTATCTCCTCTCATATATTTTAATATGAAATATTTTCAGAGAGAAAAATAATTAAAACCAAAATCCTCGTTTCAAAATTTGATAAAAATCAAATTTGAAAACCGGGGAAATTCCCAACTCTCTCCGAGGGTCCTTGAGTTGCTTAGGATTTCGAGGATCACGAGACGAAATGCAATAAAATATGATATGCAAGAATGATCTATGTATAACATTCCAAATTGAAAATTTGGGATGTTACAAACCTACCCCCCTTAAGATGAATCTCGCCCTCGAGATTCGGGTTGGCTAGAAAATAGGTGTGGGTGGTCTTTGCGAAGATCATCTTCTCGTTCCCACATGGCTTCGTGCTCGGTATGGTGGCTCCACTGAACTATGCAAAACTTGATGACCTTGCCGCGGGTGACTCGACTAGCAAACTCCAAAATCTTGACTGGCTTCTCCTCATAAGTCAAGTCATTGTCTAACTGAATCGCCTCCAAGGGTATGGTATCTCTTAGCGGTATGTCGGCCATCTCAGCATGGCACTTCTTCAACTTGGAAACGTGAAACACATCGTGAACTCCTGACAGTCCTTCAGGTAACTCCAACTTGTAGGCAACTTCTCCCATCCGTTCCTAAACACGATATGGCCCTACAAATCTCGGGGCTAACTTTCCCTTAACTCCAAAACGTTTCACTCCTCGCAAAGGTGATACTCGCAGATATGCTCTGTCTCCAATTTCATAGGTTACCTCCTTGCGTTTCGAATCTACATAACTCTTCTGTCTGGACTGAGCTATCTTCAGTCTATCCCAGATCAGTTTAACCTTCTCCTCAGACTCTTTGATCAAGTCTGGTCCAAACAACTGTCGGTCTCCAACTTCATCCCACATCAACGGTGTTCTGCACCTTCGGCCATACAGGGTTTCGAACGGTGCCATCTTCAAACTGGCTTGGTAACTATTGTTGTATGAGAACTCTGCGTACAAATTGTCATCCCAACTAGATCCATAATCTAGTGCACAGGCTCTCAACATATCCTCCAGAGTCTGATTAACTCTCTCAGTCTGTCCATCCGTCTGTGGGTGAAATGCTGTACTGAACTCCAATCTCGTTCCCAAAGTCTGGTGTAGCTGATGCCAAAACTTTGAAGTAAACTGTGTTCCTCTATCTGATACAATGGTCCTCGGAACTCCATGCAAACATACGATCTTGGTCATATATATCTTGGCCAACTTTGCACTAGTATAAGTTGTTTTCACTGGGATAAAGTGTGCCACTTTGGTCAAACGGTTAACTACTATCCATATAGAATCATATCCTGATTTGGTCCTGGGCAATCCGGTGATAAAATCCATGCCAAGTTTATCCCACTTCCATTCGGGTATCGGCATAGGCTGTAACAATCCTACTGGCTTTTGATGCTCTGCCTTCACTCTCTAACATACATCACATACGGCCACATACTCGGCGATATCCTTCTTCATCCCTGTCCACCAGAAACGTTCTATTAAATCCAAATACATCTTGGTGTTTCTGGGGTGTATCGAGTATGGTGAGTCGTGTGCCTCCTGAAGTATTAACTTCCTGATCTCTGTGTTATTGGGCGCATAAACACGGTCCTCAAACCACAGGGTGTCGTGCTCATCCTCACGAAAACCTTTGGCTTTTCCTTCGCTCATTTTCTCCTTTATCTCGACAATCTCTTTGTCATCCTTCTGAGCTTCTCAAATCTTTCCCAACAATGTAGACTGCACCTCCATTGTTGCAACAAAACCTCTAGGAACAATCTCCAATCGAAGTTCCCTGAGATCCTCTGCTAACTCTTTTAGCAATCCCGTGCTTATTAGGGTATTAGCATAGCTCTTCTGGCTCAAAGCGTCGGCTACGACATTGGCCTTGCCCGGATGATAATGAAGCTTCATGTCATAATCCTTTATAAGCTCCAACCATCTTCTCTGCCTAAGGTTCAGTTCCTTCTGGGTGAAAATGTACTTCAAACTCTTATGATCCGTGTACACATCACAATGGTTTCCAATAAGGTAATGTCAACATGTCTTCAACGCATGCACTACGGCCGCTAGTTCCAAATCATGCGTGGCATAATTTAACTCATGTGGTTTTAGTTGTCGCGAGGCATACTAAACAACTCTTCCTTCCTGCATAAGCACACTTCCAAGTCCTAAGCGAGAGGCGTCGCAATACACTTGAAAATCCTTACGTATATCTGGCAGTGTCAGCACTGGGGCTGTAGTCAAACGTTTCTTCAGCTCCTGGAAACTTGCCTCATAATCTTCCGTCCATTTGAACTTGATATCCTTCTTCAATAATTCTGTCATGGGCTTCGCGGTCTTGGAAAATTTTCCAATGAATCTACAGTAGTATCCTGTGAGTCCAAGAAAACTGCGGATCTCGCTAACTGAAGTGGGTGCCAACCATTCAGTGACTGACTGAACCTTGGTGGGATCTACTGCTATACCTTCTCCTGATATAACATGTCCAAGGAATCCGACTTCCTTCAACCAAAACTCGCATTTGCTGAGCTTGGCATACAACTGATGTTCCCTGAGTTTCTCGAGAACAAAAACGCAAATGCTCGTTGTGTTCCTCTTCATTCTTCGAATATACCATTATATCATCAATGAACACCACAACAAACTTATCCAAATAGTCCATGAATACCTTGTTCATCATGCTCATGAAATAGGCAGGGGCGTTAGTTAGTCCAAATGACATGACCGTATATTCGTATAACCCGTACCGTGTGGTGAAGGCTGTCTTTGGTATATCCTTCTCTCGTATCTTCAACTGATGATATCCTGATCGCAGATCGATCTTCGAAAACACCTTAGCTCCTTGCAGCTGGTCAAACAGATCATTGATCATCGGCAATGGGTACTTGTTCTTAATCGTTACCTCATTCAAGGCCCGATAATCAACAACCATTCTTAGGGACTTATCCTTCTTCTCAACCAAAAGAATAGGGGCTCCCCATGGTGATGAACTCCGTCGAATGTAACATTTCTCCAATAACTCCTTGATCTGTTTCTTAATCTCCTCCAGATCATTTGCGGGCATCCTACAGGGTCTCTTGGATATTGGCCCTGTGCCTGGCAATAGCTCTATCAAAAACTCGATATCTCGATCTGGTGGCATGCCTGATAACTCCTCTTGGAAAACATCCGGATAATCCTTTACTATAGGCACTTCCTCCTGAACAACTCCCGTGAGGGTATTTACCTGGCTACTTCTTGGCGCATGCCTAGATATATACTTGATCCTTTTTCCCTCCGGGGTGGTGAGACAAATTGACTTACTAACACAGTCAATGTTTCCTCCATACTTTGACATCCAGTCCATTCCTAATATCACATCCAATCCTTGTGACTCCAAGATAATTAGGTCAGACAGAAAAACATGGTTGCCAATGGTTAAGGATATCTGGTCACACCATCGACTAGCCATATACTCTGCTCTAGTGAGCTTACTAACAGAGGGGTCCTAAGGGTTTGGGTCAGTATATTAAACTTATTCACGAATTCCCTTGATATGTGTGAATGCGATGCACCAGTATCAAAAAGAACAAGAGCGGTAAATGACTTAACCAAAAACTTACCTATAACCACGTCTGGCTGCTCTTCAACCTCCTCCACGTTAACGTGGTTCACTTGTCCTTTGTTGAATGGATTGGGCTTCTTCCTAGCGCTCCCATTTCCGTTTCCATTCTTCCCTTTAGGGCACCCCGTGGCATAGTGTCCAGTCTTCCCGCACTTGAAACAGGTAACGTGGCTTAGGTCCCTCTTGGTGGGTGTGGCTGGATTTGGGCGGTTGTGATTGTTGCTTGCTCCATTCCCATTCCTAGGGCCAGTATGATTATGGTTACTCCCTCCATTATGGGTGTGGCCTCCATGGTTATGAACAAGTCCTCCCGAGTTCGGGGTTAGGCGAGGCTTCTGCTGAGCTCCTGAGTTATACCTCCCTTGTCCATACTTCCTCTTACGGTTCTCAATTTGCTGCTGCTTCCCTTCAATCATAAAGCCTTATCTACCAACTCCTGGTAGTTGGTGAATGTTGCCACCATCAACTGCATACTCATCTCATCATTCAGCCCTTCCATAAATTTCTCCTGCTTTGCGGCATCTATGGCCACATCATCAGGGGCATAGCGAGATAACTTGCTAAACTCATCTGCGTACTGAGCCATAGTACGGTTCCCCTGGCGTAAGTTGCGAAACTCACGCTTCTTCAAATTCATGGCTCCAGTTGAGACATGGGCTGTACGGAAGGCTTGCTGAAATTGGTCCCATGTCACCATGGCTATGGGGGTACATCCTGCAGTGGTTAACTCCCTTCCAATCCTGCGGAGCCAATCATCTGCTACTATAGGCTCGGTGCTACTGGAAAACACCGGTGGCTGCAACCTCAGAAAACGGGCTAAGTTGTCAACTGGTGGTGGTGGTGGATTGTTGTTGTTGCCTTGGTTCTGAACTAACAACTGCATCAGGGTACTCTGCTGCGGAAAGCATATCCGGGGTCACGTCTCAGAGGCATCTGCTGTGTTTAGAGGGGAGAGATTAGAATAGAATGAGGTCTAATGAGAAAGCACTACCCATATGCACATGAGACAAACACAAACATTTCACTCACTCAATCAATCAAGTCATACAATCGGTCTAACTATCGCAAAAGTGCTCGGACTACTCTATTTGCATGGTGGAATACTACTACTGATGTGGTGGTCTACTAGAAATATTCCTCGGTTGCAGACTCCATGCTATCTGCTCCAGCTTCGTCTTCAAAGTCATCATCGCTCAGGTCAGAGTCGGTGTCGTCGATGATGATGTAGTCTTCCGGGCGAATCTCCTTGGGTTCTTTGTCTTCTTCTACTGGTGTGGGGTCTCCCATGAATATTCCGATCTTCTTAACCAGGTCGTCATTCTTCTCCACTAGTACGATGATTTCCTCCTCATAATCTTCACGTGTAGCTTTGAGTTCTTCCTCCAGTTCCGCAATCCTAGTCATTGACTTCTTCAGATCTATCATGCCTGCGCACATCTGGTTCTCCTGGCGTCGAATGTGTTGGTTTAGTTCCTGGATGAAAGCTGCAATTGATCTATCCTTCCTGGTGCTGATCATCTCCTATTGCTCGTCTCGGCGCCCACAGATCTGGTAGATAGTGTCTTTAAGCTCCTTTTGATAAACTTCTCCAATGCGTCCCATGGTGATGTGAGCTGCCATACTCTTTCCTAAACTCCAGGTTGGTGCATCAAAGGAAAACTCTATGGGTTTAGTGACTGGCGTGAAGGTCCTTCCTGGAACTTGAACTTGAATCATCCATCGCTCCTCTTCTGGTGAAGTGGCGTTATAGGTCCCGGTGAAGCTTGGTATTCCTATGTTCAGGTTCCTAGTGACTTCCTTCAAGTTTCGTCCAAAAGGAGTTTTTCATCCGGTTGTGCAAACTTGTTCCTTGCGTCCGCCATCCTAAAGAGTAGAAAATGGAGAGGAGTCAGAAATGAGAAGAGAATAGTGATCTATGGCTTTTAGCTTAGTGGTCGTGTCCTACACTCAGTGTGTGCTCTGATACCATCTTGTAGCGACCCGACCTCCAATTGTCAAGTCTCTGTGCTTCAGTGTCATCCCTGGATCGGTAATGCTAACACACACAGTACTCGAGGATTTATAACAGAGTAGCAATCACACACTTATTACATCGAATGTCTCCAAAGAGAACTTATTACAATAAATATGGCTTAAGGCCATCTAATACGATAACAGCGGAAGGCTTGGAAGATAAAGTGAGTCCATCAACTCCAACGGCATAGCTGAGCTGCACGACAACGACCTAACGAACCTTACTCCTCAGAGATCATTGTTATCATGGATTGTGTGATATGGGTGCTAGTGCTAGTGCAATACCTATTTCCTTATACAAAGAAATTATGCATGAAATTGCACCAGCTGAGATAGAAGGTATTGATGTTACCATTAATCTTGCTAATAGAGATACTATTTCACCAATTAGGATTGTTAGAGATGTTGAAGTCTTGTGTGGGAAGGCTAAATATCCTGCTGATTTTCTTGTTCTTGGTTCCCCTCAAGATAGCTTTTGTCCCATTATATTTGGTAGACCCTTCTTGAACACCGTTAATGCTAAGATAGATTGCAAGAAGGATGTTGTTACTATTGGTTTGGATGATATGTCTCATGAGTTTAATTTTTCTAAATTTCGTAGAAAACCCCATGATAAAGAATTGCCTAGTAAAGATGAAATTATTGGTCTTGCTTCTATCGCAGTGCCTCCTACTGATCCATTAGAACAATATTTTCTAGACCATGAAAATGATATGTTCATGAATTAAAGAAGGGAAATAGATGAAGTATTCTTTAAACAGGGACCTATTTTGAAACACAATTTGCCTGTTGAAATCCTAGGGGATCCTCCTCCACCCAAGGGTGATCCCGTGTTTGAGCTTAAACCATTACCTGATACTCATAAATATGCTTATCTTGATGAAAAGAAAATATATCATGTTATTATTAGTGCTAACCTTTTAGAGAAGGAGGAAGAGAAATTATTGAAAACTCTGAAGAAGCACCGTGCTGCTATTGGATATACTCTCGATGATCTTAAGGGCATTAGTGCCACTCTATGTAAACACAAAATAAATTTGGAGGAAGACGCCAAACCAGTTATTGATCACCAATGACGGCTGAATCCTAAGATGAAAGAAGTGGTAAGAAAGGAAATATTAAAGCTCCTTGAGGCAGGTATAATTTATCCCGTTGCTGATAGTAAGTGGGTAAGTCCTGTCCATTATGTCCCTAAGAAGGGAGGTATTACTGTTGCCCCTAATGATCAGTTTGAGCGCTCCACCAAGATGCATGTGACGTGGAAGAGTAACCCATGATCCTAACTCATTGTGCATTCGCAGTCCAAAGCAAATCTTAAACTATGCACAAATTCAGGGGGAGCTCTTGCTTTTCACATACTTCTCAAAGCGACAATGTTTTTCATTCTTATTATCATTTGTCGAAGCTTTGATCTATATGTTGTCATCAATTACCAAAAAGGGGGAGATTGAAAGTGCAACTATCCCTAGGTGGTTTTGGTAATTCCTAACAACATACGGCTCATTGAGCTAATGCCATTTCAAGATTAATATCTCAGGAAAGCTCAATGTTTGGCATGGCATGGATGAGAAAAGTGGACCCCTCAAAATGATAAGGACAAAAGTATTGGCTCAAGCTCAAAGCTCAAGACTCTACATTTTCTATTTTAGTGATCCAAGATCACATTGAGTCTATAGGAAAAGCCAATACTATCAAGTAGGGATGGGGTGTTGCTTAATGAGGATCTTGCGCAAAGTGCTTAGTGATATGCTCCAAAGCCCTCAACTACTCTCTCACATCCACATATGACCTAAACCAAAAGTCAAACTCGGCCCCACGGATTCTTTCTATCCGGCGCCACTGAGTTCAGATGTCACAGCCACTGCCACAAACCCTAGGCAAATCGGTCTCACCGATAGGGATCTTGGTCTCATCGATATGGGATTGTAATCTCTCTGTTTCCCTTCGTAACGTTTCGTTCCCACCGAGATGAGCGATCGGTCCCACCGAGATTGCAATGTAAACTCTCTGTTTCCCTTTTGTAACATTTCGGTCTCACCGAAATGAGAGAATCGGTCCCACCGAGTTTACCTGACCAACTCTCTGGTTAGCATATTACCAAAATCGGTCTCACCGAGTTTGTGTAATCGGTCTCACCGAGATTACGTTATGCCCTAACCCTAACCATATAGGTCCTACCGAGTTGCATGTCGGTCCCACCGAAAACCCTAACGGTCACTAGATTTCCTGAATCGATCCGACCGAGTTTATCAATTCGGTCCCACCGAGATTGGCAGGTTGTGTGTAACGGTTAGATTTTGTGTGGAGGCTATATATACCCCTCCACCTCCTCTTCATTCATGGAGAGAGCCATCAGAATGAACCTACACTTCCAACTTACCTTTTTCTGAGAGAGAACCACCTACACTTGTGTTGAGGCCAAGATATTCCATCTTACCATATGAATCTTGATCTCTAGCCTTCCCCAAGTTGCTTTCCACTCAAATCCTCTTTCCACCAAATCCATATCCTATGAGAGAGTTGAGTGTTGGGGAGACTATCATTTAAAGCACAAGAGCAAGGAGTTCATCATCAACACACTATTTGTTACTTCTTGGAGAGTGGTGTCTCCTAGATTGGCTAGGTGTCACTTGGGAGCCTCTGACAAGATTGTGGAGTTGAACCAAGGAGTTTGTAAGGGCAAGGAGATCGCCTACTTCATGAAGATCTACCGCTATTGAGGCAAGTCCTTCGTGGGCGATGGCCATGGTGGGATAGACAAGGTTGCTTCTTCGTGGACCCTTCGTGGGTGGAGCCCTCCGTGGACTCGCGGAGCAGTTACCCTTCGTGGGTTGAAGTCTCCATCAACGTGGATGTACGATAGCACCACCTATCGGAACCACGACAAAAACATCCGTGTCTCCTGTTGCGTTTGAATCTTCCAACCCCCCCCCCTTTACATTCTTGGAAGTTGCATGCTTTATTTTCCGCTGCTCATATATTCTTTGCATGCTTGCTTGAATTGTGTTAAGATTGCTTGACTTGTCCAAAGTTGCTAAAATCTGCCAAGAACTAAAATTGGGAAAAGCATAAGCTTTTATTTGGTCAAGTAGTCTAATCACCCCCCTCTAGACATACTTTCAATCCTACAGTATCGATAATACATTTGTATCTCCATACTTATATTTCTTCTCTTATAAAAAACCGAGTTGGTGATGATGTTACGTGTGCCATCTTGCAATATAAACCGTCTGATCTATATCTGACGGATGGAAATTAAACTAAAAGATACCCGCACCTCTCTCCATATTTGCAGACAAGGCCTTCCCTCGTTCATCCTTATCTCCAACAACCTCATTGGTGAGAAATTAAAATACGAAGCCTCTAGAACAAATTGGCCTAGTGGCCGCTGCCGACGTCATCCATGCCCATGTCTCCACTCAGTCCGACCACCAATCACCACCACGCCCCACTCCTCTTCACCTTATCTCCTCTTTATCAAGATGTCATTAGTTCTTACACATGGGATTACTCCCGCATGGGTCAATCACAACAAGTGTTTTATAACAAAATGCATCTTGATGTTCCGTGCAATGCACGGACATCTTGCTAGTACTCCTACAGAAGACTAAGTTGGTGATGATGGTGTGTCTGCCATCCGTCATTACTGACCATTAGATCTACATCTAATGACTCTGAGGTAAGTTGTTGCCTTTTCTCACCAACATCCCACTTCTTTACCAATTTGCAGAAAAAACCCATAATTAGTATCTTAAAACCAAGCACATCCCTCCCTCACCTCACCAAAACAGCCCAAGGAATATATTCTGATTGAAACATAATATATCTTTAGTGATATATGTATATCAAAATTAGAGTGTTTTGTATCAAGTTTGTGAATAAGTATTATTCTAATTATGATCTGTTGCAACGCATGTGAACATTGATAGTATTTCCAACCATGCAAAAAAATGCTAGTATTTCCATAGTTTCGAGTTTTCCATCAAGATATTAGTCACTCATGGTTGATATTTATTTTCAATCACGTACACATAGGCACTATGTAACTAGCCTTGCTTATTGGCTTCCAAAGCTTAACTTTCACCCCTACGTACAATATGTAGAGTATTTAACAAAAAACTACCACTTTCAACCAGCCCTAGGAAGAAACTATTGTACAAAAAATAGCAAAAACATACCCAAAATTTCTTATTCCGCGCCAAAAACTACTACCTAGTGCCGACTAGGCTCGTTTAAACCCGTTTATGATAGGGTTGGCCCACACGTCCGTGTTGATGAGGCAGCTTAAACCAACACATTTTGTTTGACCATTGAGATGAGGGACCCACATCTGACCTTCTATCTTGTTATTCCCCCTCAAATCATTATTTTCCATGAACATTACTTCAAATAGTACTGATGCGTGTTCGTCGGTGGCGCCGGTGATGAGCGAGTTGGTCGCCGCTCCGCCGGACGGGCTGGACGCCGTGTTGGCCTCTGCACGGGTTGGCAGGCTGGCCCGAGCATGACTCACGCGCGAGCAAGCCGCCATGCTGGCCTTCGCTCGACCCAGATGGTTGGCCTTAGCGCGGCGCCCACGAGCAAGCCACTGTGCGGCCGTGCCAATCTAGCTAGCAAACCTTGTAGACAAGCAGCTGGATGGAGCTATCTTGGCTAGCTAGCGGCCGCGAGCGCCGGACGGAGCTTGCATCCGGGCTGCCACAAGATGGGCTCCGCACCATTGGCGGTTTTGACCTCGCCTTCTGCTGGCGGCGGTAGCTGTGTCCCATGGCCGAGGATGACTAGGTGGACGGGCCGGAGGTAGGAGGTCACTCGAGGATTTTTGTGCAGACTGACATGTAGGTCCCACAAGTCATAACGCCTAACTTGCCGGTCGGATAGATGGTGTTGACTTAAAGGGCGGCATGGGTTGAAAGGTTCCTATAACGGCACTTTGTAGAGTAGTCGTTTCTTGGTAGGGCTGGTTGGTAAGGGCATGTACAATGGTTGATAAGGTATTCCTATCTTAAGTCTGCCATGTATGCAAGTGGTAGTAGTTTCTTGGCATTATTAGTGGTTTCTTGTAAGGAACAATGTACTACTAGCGACAAAAGGCGATTCTAGGTTGTGTTGTACTCCAACAAGTACTACTAGTGGTCGCAGGAGTGTATACCTCGTTTTGTGGGTTCGATCACGGCCGAACGCACGACGGCCTTTTTTTAAATAGTAACTTTGTAGCGAGCCAATATTGTACACGGGTAGTTTGAGTTCTAAAGTCGAACGAACGTGTTGCACCACGATCTGGGTGCACTGGATAGCCCAGCCACGTGAACGGGTTTTCCTTCCCATCATCTCGTGGCTGGCGTGCTCGCCCTAGCCGTACCTCGCTTGCAGCTTCCTCATCAGCTAGTAGCATATTTAAACTAGCTCCTCCCAATTAAGACCGATTTCACTGTCCTGGACTAGGGCGTACTCACCACGCCGTATCCCGGTCAGTTAGATTGGGCCATGGACCCCCATGGCCGTATACTCATGGGCCAGTTTGGACAGCTGCCGCATACAAGGAAGATTCCACAAGACTTGGTGGTCAAGACAAGGACTCCTCCCCCACCGGCGTATTCGGCTAGGACTCTTGTTATCCTAGGCCTCTGGTGCATTATATAAACCAGGGCCAGGCTAGTTGATAGATATACAAACAATCATAATCATAGGCTAGCTTCTAGGGTTTAGCCTCTACGATCTCGTGGTAGATCAACTCTTGTAATACTCATATCATCAAGATCAATCAAGTAGGAAGTAGGGTATTACCTCCATCGAGAGGGCCTGAACCTGGGTAAACATCATGTCCCCTGTCTCCTGTTACCATCGACCTTAGACGCATAGTTCGGGACCCCCTATCCGAGATCCGCCAGTTTTGACACCGACAATGGTGCTTTCATTGTGAGTTCCGCTGTGTGATCGGCAAAAAGATCGATGGCTCGTTTGCAGATTAAACTGCGACGTTGACATCTTCGTCACCGGCTCGACTGGTCACCTTGGCTTGACCGAGGACTGTGCCCTACCTCCAATTGTCATGTTCAGACGAGGGCCTTCATCAACACCAACTTCAATCTCTATCAAGATCATGGAGCAATCGTCCATGGAGCCCGGGGGCACAATGTCAACATTGCCCTCGGGCGACCGTGCTGTTTTTCTGGACAGCGAACGCGTATCCGCCGCCACCGCCTCCTTGAGTGTCATTTTAACGATCGCTTCGGTGGAATTGTGCGGAGTCGAGTCTACAACAACCCTGGAAAATATCGTCGAGTTCCGATGGAGGAATCTCTGACAATCTATGATATACCGGAGCCCTGTCAAATCCAAACAGGAATCTGGACAAGTTTAGTGCATGGTCTCCAGAGCCCAGCTCGGAAGTCCTTTGGAAGATCCACTATGGAATTCACATATCTACCACCCCTCAAAATTTCAGCTTGATCCGACCATCCAAACTCCGGGAACCTTCCGATTAGTGCATCACTTTTCAGATATGTTTCCTGCGCGAACACGGATCCGACCCGAATTCATGTTTCTTTATGAACGTGATATTTGACAACCTTTTTAAAAAGGAATTTTCTTATAAGGTATTGTGCGTTGTTTTTAACAAGCGCCCATAAAATTTTAATCCTCCTCTAAGGTAATTTTCGCCATCACGCTGGTGTTAAATCAGCCCGGCAATATAGCTCCACGACTGCCGACCTGCGCTAGACATGTCGTCACTTTTTAAGCCGAACTCAACTTCTTCGGATCCTCACCTCGGCGAGCCGAATAAGAGTTCGGAATCGCCAAGGATAAATCATCACCAACATCGCCGCCCCATGGATTACACGGAGCAGGCACACCGGCATCGCCGTATGGTCACTTCATCAAACCATCATTGGCCGCGTCACAAGTTACGGCCTAGGTCGGCATGGCCGCACTATTGCTTCTTCGAGCCAATGTCCATCATGCCGAACTACTTCAACACCTCGGCTGACATGGCAGCTACAACAACTCCTCACCGGCCTGCTCCGTCACCTCGGCTAGACCGGGGACTTGGCTATTTCTTCATCAACATACTCCGGTGACTTCGGCGTCACCAGCCGACCAGCTTCATCACGTTAGCTGGACCGAGGGCTTCGCCTCGGCAAGCCAACCTTTACTAGCATCACCAGGCCATCACTTTATCGCCCATCAGGCAATGGGTCTGCGGATCGATTCTCAATTTTGGGAGTCGCTTTTCTTCGGAATGCTACAACGAATAAACCAGGTGCTGTTAATCCTAACAATTTTTGCTTGTTGGGTTTACTTTTCTTATGGAATTATTACTCTGGTTTGTTCCATCATCTGTACACAGGTCTATTAAACGGCGGCCACATTAAAAATGGTCGCGTGGTGGTTAGGTCAGTTTCCGTACATAGTTTGGCGAACGCCGCATCCGGAGCCCGGACCGCCCTGCAAATTCAGGCTTTGTCACGCCTTCACTGCATCATGCTGATGCCCTCCATCGACATTGGCTTCGGTGCCAGGCCACATTTCTTTAAATAAATTATTTTTGCGTAAAGTAATTATGCAAGGATTATATATATTATTATTATTTCCTGGACCGCATTGTTTTATGTGTGCAGGTAATCGATTTTGACTAAGTTAGGTGCTCACTACTCCGGAGTGCCGAACTCCTTGCTCGGACACCTCGGGCCTGGGGGCTGGGACCTCGGCCATGCCGAGGACTGCGAACCTTGTCAGATCTGTCACAGATCAATGGGCGTCTTCGTCTTGCCACAATCCCGAATCGTGTCATCAACACTGAGCACATTAACCAGCTAAGTTGCTTTCATGCTCAAAAACTTTCAGTTTTAAATTTTGTTCGGTTCGACCAAGCATTATAATTTTCGGCACAAAGTTGTTTGTGACGCGCATATTCAAATACCCCGTTTATTTGGGGGCTCCCTTGATGGAGCTTTTCCTCTTGCATATGATTATACTTGTACAGCTTCGTTCCTTGTTCATGTATTACGCCACAATATGCACCTTATTGACCTAGGCGATTTGCAAGCTGGGTTGCCTCGCTCCTGTGCTTACCCCTACGCTCTTGATTGTTCGGCTAGGGAGTAAAGGGAGCACCTCTGCGATTGTCACGACCGGGTCATCCGAGCTCTGACCTCAGACTGGGTGAAGCCGAAAGCTAGCGCTCTTATTGTTTTCAATCATGGTCGGCACGCAACGGAACTCATGAGTACAAAAAATCTATTGCACAAGTCTCATAGTAATAATGAGCACCGAAGAAAGGTATCGGTGGGGGTACTATTTTCTTCGAAGATGCTTCTTACACTTTGTCAGTAATATAGCATAAGTTCCCTGAGCGCGCTTTGTCCGTTACAGCCTTATGGCCTGATTGCCTGGTCATTGGAAACACTATAGATACTCTCGACAGGTGGAGTACATGACACTTTTCGGCCCTTGGCCGAAGAGGGAGAAGCCGACGGTCGGTTAAGACGCGTTTAAACTTCGGGTGAACACATATATGATATAAGTACTTCGGTACATACAATCATTATACATAAAATTCTTTTACCCAAGTAACTTGGGGGCTCTAAAAATGTATATGAGCTATTTTATAGTAAATGTGTTTTCTTCTTGATGGTTGCAAATTCTTTTTCTACCGCTCCTATTTCGACTCGAGTTTATGGTCAATAGCTGGATAGTCTGTCTTCTGTATGAAAGCCGCTTGAGTTTAGTTTGCTAAACTGACCTCGGAGAAGTACTCCGCCTTTGGGATAAGGAGCTTGAAGTCGTAAGCTGACCCGCGTGAAGTCTTGAGATCGGGTGTGTCATGTTAAAGAACGACAGAAGCACAAATTTTTTCTCTCCAATTTTCGGATTGGCACCGGACACTTGATCTTGTTCGGACCTCAGGTTTTTACTGACGTTTTTTGGTTTTTCAAGCTTATGGCACTTTCCAACTATTTGTGTGTTTTCAGCACAATTCTCACAGTGCAACGCCGGACACCTTTAAAGATTTGGCAAAAACATTCTTGGATATTGCTAAATATGCATCGGTTTCGAATTATGTCTTCGGTCAATAGTTGGGTTGCCCGGCTCCTGCACTTGCCTCCTATGTTCTGCTTTGTTCGGCTAGGTGTGCAAAGGGAGAACCACTGTGATTGTGCTTCCAGCTCACATGGTTAAGCACCTTAGTGGAGAAAGCCGAAAAATGACTGTCACAATAAGCGTAAACTGGTCAGCGATCCGATGACTGTGTTAAATGACGGGCCATTTATAACATTGGCCGAAGTGTTTACGGCTTGACCTCGACTATCGCCGAACACTACCGGGGGCTAGTAACTGGCCTCCCAAACAAAATCCTCAATATTTTGCTCTTACATTAGAGCTGAGGTTTCATGGTCATGCTTAGCATGATAACCCAAAGAAAGGAACCGATAGCGGGACTATTTTCTTTGGAAGACATTTATTATGTTAAACAGTAATATAACATATCTCTCTGCGTACCTTTGTTTATAAAACCGTATGGCCAGATTGCCTTGTTTGTCGTAAATCTTTGCCCTCATAAAGGCTTTGTATAGTAGGACAAACACTCCTCGGCTACTAGCCGAGGAGGTGGAAGCCGATGGTCGGTCAACAAAGTTTTTGTACAATGCGGATCCGAGCATTAATGATGTAAAGTACTTGGATACATAGAATCATTACACATAATTTGTGATTTTACTCTGGATATCGATCCTTAATTCGGCCACCCGTGCCCGCATTGAGGCTCGGGGGCTACTGGGCTTCGGGCTTATCATTTACTAATATTAAAGGGGCGTATCGATCCCCTCATCTGGTGTTGCCACCCGACCAGTGTCTCGGGGGCTACTACATTGTCAATCCAGTGCAGAAAATTTAAGTGCAATATAGTTTTCGAGGAGATTATGATCCTCAGGTTGGTCGGCCGCACCCAACCTGAGTCTCGAGGACTCTGCACACCGCTTTTTGTGTCCTGAAGTATTCTGCCGAGCTAGGAGTTGGTCCTCAGACCAATTTTGCAAATTAACCTGAGTCTCAGCGGCTACTGGGATCAGCGGTTTTATGTCATCCTTCAAGTGCATCTCGGGTTTTAGACCGATACACACCTTGAGGGCTACTGGCTATATATCTCGGCAGAGAATAAATTGCACCAATAAAAAATATTGACAAAAATCGGCCCACAGTCGAGGTGGTGCACCACCTCGGAAGCAGTCCGGCATAAAGCTCAGGCGCTAGCGGCTGGCTCCATAGAGGGCATTTTCGGCATTAAGCTCGTCTAAACTCCTTCAACTTTTTTGAACCAAGGTGATTTATGACACCTCGGATATAGTCCGGCGTTGGAGCTCGGATACAGTCCGGCGTTGGAGCTTGGACATAGTCCGGCGTTGGAGCTCGGATACATTCCGGCGTTGGAGCTCGGAAACGGTCCGGCATTGGTACTCATCTGAAAAAGATACCTCGAATGCAGTCCAGCATTGGAGCTCGGACGCAAGAGGGCACTGCCGCCCGAGAACAACTTCAAACCCGATGCGTGGCATAAAAATAAACAAGGCATTGATAAAGGCCGAAAACTTAAAGGGGCTCCTCAGATACCCGACGTATAAACTCTTTGGATGCACGTTGGTGATCCTCAAGATTGAAGAAGATTTGTTGAACCAGTTTTCAAGACCGACGACCGAAGATGAAGAACAGTTCAGAAGAATCGAGGAGCGTCCCCAACTTGAAGACCGGTTCAGGGGGCTACTGACGGTGTCCTGGACTAGGGGGTACTCACCATGCCGTCTCTCGGTCAGTTAGATTGGGCCGAGGACCCCCATGGCCGTATACTCATGGGCCAGTTCGGACAGCTGCCGCATATAAGGAAGATTCCACAAGACTTGGTGGTCAAGACAAGGACTCCTCCCCCACCGGTGTATTCGGCTAGGACTCATGTTATCCTAGGCCTCTGGTGCATTATATAAACCAAGGCCAGGCTAGTCGATAGATATACAAACAATCATAATCATAGGCTAGCTTCTAGGGTTTATCCTCTACGATCTCGTGGTAGATCAACTCGTGTAATACTCATATCATCAAGGAAGTAGGGTATTACCTCCATCGAGAGGGCCCGAACCTGGGTAAACATCGTGTCCCCTGTATCCTGTTACCATCGACCTTAGACGCACAGTTCGGGACCCCCTACCCGAGATCCGCCGGTTTTGACACCGACACCCGAGGAGCCGGAAAAGCCTGGTGCAGCATTGGGAACTATGCAATATGGCTCTGTACGCAAAGTGCTAGTACTCTACTACTCTGTAACTTGTGGCGCTGCACGCATGGACTTCACTCCATTATCGGCACTATAAAGGAAATTCCTCTTGACGTGATTTTTTTGTATTGAAACGGAGGCAAAAGCTTTGCCTCAACACATTCGTAAAGAAGGAACTGCTAACAAAGTTTGACGAGATCCATTACACCTCCACAAATGGAAGCGAGAATCCTAGTCTCGCTATATCAAATAACTCAAATGTTCTACCCCCGCAATAACCGTCGCTGATAAACAGGCTGCTAGTGTGTGCGTGAGAGGAGCGGCAAAGTAGGCCAGCTATGCGCTTGAATAGAGCACCGAGAGTACCCACTACGCAGGTGTACTTTCCCTGCATTGATAGTATAGCGATGGTTCTAGAGAACAGTACTACCCTCCACTTCCAACTGTAGCTCCTTGGCCGTGAGATTCAGGAGTTCAAAACTAGTGCACTATACTAGAAGTACAGTACATCGCACTGCTAGTTGAGAACCCTTCGTCCGAAAATACTTGTCATCAAAATAGACAAAAGGGGATGTATCTATAACTAAAATATATCTATATATATCCTTTTTTATCTCTTTTATTCATTTCGATGACAAGTATTTCCGGACGGAGGGAGTGATACGTCCATTTTGCATCATGCTTTTATATCGATATTTATTGCACTATGGGCTGTTATTACACATTATGTCACAATACTTATGCCTATTCTCTCTTATTTTACAAGGTTTACATGGAGAGGGAGAATGCCGGCAGCTGGAATTTTGGGCTGGAAAAGGAGCAAATATTAGCGACCTATTCTGCACATCTCCAAAGGTCTTGAAACTTCACGGGAGCACGTTTCAGAATATATAAAAATATTGTGCGAAGGAAGTACCAGAGGGGGTCCACCCACCATCCACGAGGGTGGGGCGCAGCCTACCCCTAGGCACGCCCCCTACCTCGTAGGCCCCCTGGTAGCCCTCTGGTGCCCATCTTTTTCTATATGAGATCTTTCGTCCGGGAAAAAATCATAAGAAAGCTCACGGGACGAAACTCCGCCGCCACGAGGCAGAATCCTTGGCGGAACCAATCTAGGGCTCCGACGGAGCTGTTCTGCTGGGGAAACTTCCCTCCATGAGGGGGAAATCATCACCATCATCATCATCATTGATGCTCTCATCGGGAGGGGGTCAATCACCATCAACATCTTCACCAGCACCATCTCATCTCAAACCCTAGTTCATCTCTTGTATCCAATCTTTGTCCCAAAGCCTCAGATTGGTACCGTGGGTTGCTAGTAGTGTTGATTACTCCTTGTAGTTGAGGCTAGTTGGTTTATTCGGTGGAAGATCATATGTTTAGATCCTTTATGCGTATTAATACTCCTCTAATTATGAACATGAATATGATTTGTGAGTAGTTACGTTTGTTCCTGAGGACATGGGAGAAGTCTTGCTATAAGTAGTCATGTGAATTTGGTATTCGTTCGATATTTTGATGAGATGTATGTTGTCTTTCCTCTAGTGGTGTCATGTGAACATTGACTACATGACACTTCACCATTGGTTGGGCCTAGGGGAAGGCATTGGGAAGTAATAAGTAGATGATGGGTTGCTAGAGGGACAGAAGCTTAAACCCTAGTTTATAAGTTGCTTCGTAAGGGGCTGATTTGGATCCATAGGTTTCATGCTATGGTTAGGTTTACCTTAATACTTCTTTTGTAGTTGCGGATGCTTGCAATAGGGGTTAATCATAAGTGGGATGCTTGTCCAAGGAAGGGCAGTACCCAAGCACTGGTCCACCGACAAATCAAATTATCAAAGTACCGAATGCGAATCATATGGACATGATGAAAACTAGCTTGACGATAATTCACATGTGTCCTTGGGAGCGTTTTCCTTTATATAAGAGTTTGTCCAGGCTTGTCCTTTGCTACAAAAAGGATTGGGCCATCTTGCTGCACCTTATTTACTTTTATTACTTGTTACCCGTTACAAATTACCTTATCACAAAACTATCTGTTATCGATAATTTCAGTGCTTGCAGAGAATACCTTATTGAAAACCACTTATCATTTCTTTCTGCTCCTCATTGGGTTCGACACTCTTACTTATCGAAAGGACTGTGATAGATCCCCTATACTTTTGGGTCATCAAGACTCTTTTCTGGCGCCGTTGCCGGGGAGTGAAGCGCCTTTGGTAGGTGGAATTTGGTAAGGAAAAATTTATATAGTGTGCTGAAATTTACTATCACTTGTTACTATGGAACATAATCCTTTGAGGGGCTTGTTCGGGGTATCTTCACCCGACCAGTAGAGCAAAGAGTTGCTCCTCGAACCTACTGAACCCTATGAAAATGTTTACTTTGAAATTCCTTCGGGTATGATAGAGAAACTGCTAGCTAATCCTTTCACAGGTGATGGAACATTACATCCCGATTTGCACCTAATCTATGCGGATGAAGCTTGTGGATTATTTAAGCTTGCAGGTATGCCCGAGGATGTTATCAAGAAGAAGGTCTTCCCTTTATCTTTGAAGGGAAAGGCATTGACACGGTTTAGGCTATGTGATGATATGGGATCATGGAACTACAACCGATTGAAATTGGAATTTCATCAGAAGTTTTATCCTATGCATCTTGTTCATCGTGATCGTAATTATATATATATAATTTTTTGGCCTCGTGAAGGAGAAAGCATCGCTCAAGCTTGGGGAGGCTTAAATCAATGTTATATTCATGCCCCAATCATGAGCCCTCAAGAGAAATTATTATTCAAAAAATGTATGCTTGGCTTTCTCTCAATAATCGCTCCATGCTTGATACTTCTTGTACTGGTTCTTTTATGATGAAGACTATTCAATTCAAATGGGATTTATTGGAGAGAATTCAACGCAACTCTGAAGATTGGGATCTCGACAAAGGTAAGGAGTTAGGTATAACACCAAAGTTTGATTGTGTTAAATCTTTTATGGATACCGATGCTTTTCATGAATTTAGCACTAAATATGGACTTGACTCTGAGATAGTAGCTTCTTTCTGTGAATCCTTAGCTACTCATGTTGATCTCCCTAAGGAGAAGTGGTTTAAATATAATCCTCCATTGAAGTAAAACTATTTGCACCTATTAAAGTTGAAGAAATGACTATCACTTATAATGTTGATCATGTTGTTCCTACTGCTTATATTGAGAAACCACCTTTCCCTACTAGAATAAAGGATCATGCTAAAGCTTCAATTGTGGTTTGTAAGAGTAATACTAGAACACCTACACCCTCTGAGCAAATTAAAGTTGAACCTAGTATTGCTATGGTTAAGGATCTCTTGGCCGATAATATTGATGGGCATGTTATTTACTTCTGTGATGAAGCTGCTAGAATTGCTAGACCCGATACTAAAAATAAACATAGACATGTTGTAGGCATGCCTATTATTTCTGTTAAAATAGGAGATCATTGCTATCATGGTTTATGTGATATGGGTCCTAGTGCAAGTGCAATACCTCATTCCTTCTATAAAGAAATTATGCATGATATTGCACCTTCTGAGATAGAGGAAACTGATGTTACAATTAAGCTTGCCAATAGAGACACTATTTCACCAGTTGGGATTGTCAGAGATGTTGAAGTCTTGTGTGGGAAATTTAAATATCCTGCTGATTTTCTTGTTCTTGGTTCCCCACAAGATGACTTTTGCCCCATTATATTTGGTAGACCCTTCTTGAATACTGTTAATGCTACGATAGACTGCCAAAAGGATGTTGTTACTATTGGTTTGGGGGATATGTCTTATGAGTTTAATTTTGCTAAATTTCGTAGACAACCCCATGATAAAGAATTGCCTAGTAAAGATGAAATTATTGGTCTTGCTTCTATTGTCGTACCTCCTAATGATCCCCTAGAACAATATTTGCTAGACCATGAAAATGATATGTTTATGAATGAAAGAAGGGAAATAGATGAAGTATTCTTTAAACAGGTACCTATTTTGAAACACAATTTGCATTTTGAAATCTTAGGGGATCCTCCTCCACCCAAGGGTGATCCCGTGTTTGAGCTTAAACCATTGCCTGATACTCTTAAATATGCTTATCTTGATGAGAAAAAGTTATATCTTGTTATTATTAGTGCTAACCTTTCAGAGCGTGAAGAAAAGAAATTATTGAAAACTCTGAAGAAGCACCCTGCTGCTATTGGATATACTCTTGATGATCTTAAGGGCATTAGTCCCACTCTATGCCAGCACAAAATAAAATTGGAGAAAGACGCGAAACCGGTTGTTGATCACCAACAACGGTTAAATCCTAAGATGAAAGAAGTGGTAAGAAAAGAAATACTAAAGCTTTTGGAGGCAAGTATAATTTATCTCGTTGCTGATAGTCAGTGGGTAAGTCATGCCCATTGCGTCCCTAAGAAGGGAGGTATTACTGTTGTTCCTAATGATAAAGATGAATTGATCTCACAAAGAATTGTTACAGGTTATAGAATGGTAATTGATTTCCGCAAATTAAATAAAGCTACTAAAAAGGATAATTACCCTTTACCTTTTATTGATCAAATGCTAGAAAGATTATCCAAACATACACATTTTTGCTTTCTAGATGGTTATTCTGGTTTCTCTCAAATACCTGTGTCAAAAGAGGATCTAGAAAATACAACTTTTACTTGCCCTTTCGGTACCTTTGCTTATAGACGTATGCCTTTTGGTCTATGCAATGCACCTTCTACCTTTCAAAGATGTATGACTGCTATATTCTCTGACTTTTGTGAAAAGATTGTTGAGGTATTTGTCGGATCACGGGTTCCATCAAACCCTTGAGGTTCGAACACTGGGGTGCGCACGAAGGTTTTCTCCCTATCGATCCACGCCCTAGCTCTCTAAGATCTTGCGGATGAACTTAACGAACTCACAACACAGAAAGACACAAGATGTATACTGGTTCAGGCCACCGTTGTGGTGTAATACCCTACTCCAGTGTGGTGGTGGTGGATTGCCTCTTGGCCTACTGAAGAACAGTTACAGGGGGAAGAACAGCCTCCTGAGGGTGAGGAGTTCTTGTGCTTGGTGGACTTGTGATCAGGTCGATCCTCACTTGTCTCTCGTCCCCTTGTGCTCTCTTTTTCTGTCCCTTTCACTATGGGGGCTTGTTCTACTTATATAGGCCCTGGTCCTCTCCCCAAATATTGAGTAGGAAGGGAGCCAACAACGGCCAATTCGAAAGGGGACAGCTAGTACAAGTTATCCTAACAAAAGGTGGTCTTCGCCTGCCAAAGGCTCTGGTGGTGACGCTATTTTGGGCTCCATGGTGACCTCCGTCCTGCCGTCCTTCTGGTCTTGGTATCGTTGCACCAATATGGAAACCTTTGCCTGATGCCTCGATACTCCGCGCCTGCGCTTGCCCCCTTGACACCAAAGAGGAAACAAGGACACTGCGCGCTAGTGCCCGCCTGGTCTCGATCGTCATGGCTCACGTCATGAGGACCTTGCGAGGTTTTCCCTGCCTTGATCTCTTCGCTCTCACGAGCCTGCCTGGCGAGGCCGCTCTTGAAGAGGTCTTGTGCTGTCTGCCTCGCGAGGCTTGGCCCCTCGCGAGGGTCTTGAATGCCTTACCGATGAAGATGGGCCGTATAGACCTGCCAGCCCAGCCACACCGTGGGCTGCAGGCAGGAAAGTCTGGGGACCCCCATCCCCAGGATGCCGATAGTAGCCCCCGGGCCCAAGGTGCGCTCGGGCTTGGCTTCGAGGCGAAGCCAGAGGGTCAAGCACGGAGCGCCGCGGGGCCCCAAAGCCTGTGGCCCCGGTTGATACACGGCGGTTTATTAGACATGGGCGTCTTCGCTTCCCCACGCTACCTCGGCAACTGCCCGACTTGACAAGTCCCTGCGATATGCAAGGGAAGCCATCATTACTTGTGATCATGGGGGTGCTGGTTGGCCTTCTCTTTCTATAAATGGGGAGGGGGCAGAGCCCCCATCACTCATCTTCTCCCATTCCACTCGCTCCTTCTTCCTCCGCTCCACTGCCAGCAGCAGCTTCAATGGGGCCGATCCGTAGGTTTTCTACTGAAGAGAAGGGAAAGGTTATTCTCGACGTGCCGCTGCTGCTCCCGCCGAAGAAGAGGTCAACCCACCGCTGCGACACCACGGAGATGCAAGTGGTGGCGAGGCCTTGGTATGAGCGGCCTCCTCCTGGGTACCCACTGCCCTTGTACGCCCAAGTCGGAGGCTCGGGAGGAAGAAGCGTCGGGCATCGGCGCACGCACGGCGGCCAAGGTCACCGTGCCCCGGCGACGAGGGTCCTCACTCCTGGAGTCCACGCCGCGGACTCCTCACGCGAGCTCGTGCTGTGGGCGGCGATGCCCCCAAGCTCCTGGATTTGCTTCCTGAACTTCTTCTCTGACGTGATGCCACCAAGGGGGCCTCTCGTGCTCTGGTTGCAGCATGCTGACTACGACGCTCCGTCGACCGGGGCAGAGGTTGAAGCGGTCTCCACGACCAAGATCTTCATGACCCACGGCTAGGGCGACGTCGCGCGGGTTTGCCGTGCGGAGGGCGTCCTCGCGATCCACTTCGAGTACGACGGCGCCTCCATGCTGTTCTTCAAGGTCTTCGACGCGGAGGGTCGCTGCTTGGAGTGCTGCCCCGAAGGAAAGCGCCAGGACGAGGCGCGCCCCGCTTGGGGCTGCTCCAGCAGCAGTGATTCTTAGGAGTCCAGCAGTTCTCCCGAGCTCTACGAGACTCCGGAGACGAGCAGTGATAGCTACGTGCCCTCGAGCTCTCGCCGCGCCCGGAGCAAGGCCGCAACGTCCGGCCGCCGCCATCGCTGATCTGGATGGGGTTGGCACCGGCCTTTCGTGGCCCACTGTTGATGATGGCGTTGGCCGCGGGGGTGTGTAGATAGGATTATCCTAGGTTCATGTCTTTTGTTCCTTGCGAGGAACCAAGAAGTACCCCGTGGGGGCGTGTAAAGGGTTTGTAATGTTTTTGTTGATGTTATCCCAATTAAGAAAGCCTTGTTAGCGCAGGTCCTGTTTAGGCTCGGCCTTCCCTTTCCAACCTCGCGATAGGTTGTTGCTCTACGCTGACAGGTCCCGGTCCCCAAACAAGCTTTAGCCGTCGCTGGTATTCTAGGTCGCGTGCCGTGGTCAAGGCCAGGAGGTGAGCGGCCCGAGGTCCAGTAAGAGCCTCTGAGGCGCGATGCTCAAGGGGTCCCCTTTAGCGCTCAAGCAGTTGTGGTAAGATAAGAAAGGGAGGCGACGTTGCCGCAACAGGGCCGCGGCGAGCGTGTCCCCTAGATCCCAACGATTAGCTGATCTGAGCTAGTGATTTATCTTTGCGGTCCGGGGTCGATTCTTCATGATGCATCAGACCAGTGCACGATAATCCACAGCGTAGCTAGGACAGGCTCATACGAGTCCTCCCCCTTCAATGCTCTCCTTTGTGCTCTACGTCCTCAGGTCCCGGCCATCGAGCGAGCTCAGCCGCCGCTGGTATGCCAGGTCGTGTGTCGTGGTCAAGGCTAGGGGTGAGGGCTAGAGAGCCATTAAGAGCTCCTGAGTCGTGATGCTTAGGAGCCCCCCTTTTAATGTGCAAGCGGATTACTTGGAAGAGGTGGGAGCTCGCGGTGCCGCCTGGTGCTATCCTCGTGAGATCCCTTCAAGCCAGCACAAGGAAGAACACGATCTGCCATTATGGTTGCCAGCCTGCCGCTGGTTGCTCCGTGAGGGGGTGAAGGCACTGAGGGCCTGGTGAGGTGACGTGCGCGGGGCGTGCCGCGAGCCAGAGCTCGACCGCTTAGGTTTATCGACGTGGTAGGGACGGACCCATGCACCAGCGACGTGCCAGCGTGCTGAGGCCCCATGGGAGGCGACGATTGAGCAGGTAGTAATCATAGATAGATCGAACATGAGAGTAGTAGGCTTAAGCAAGTGCATGAAAGATACGTGCCACTGGGTCAGGCCCGAGCGACTTGGGGATGATGCAGCCCAAGGGGCGCCCCCAACAAGGTAAGCTAAAGACATAAGAAAAGGGATACATGCCACAGGGACGGACCCACGCGGCCTGGGAATGATGCAGCCCGAGGGGCACTCTGTGGCACCCCAGCTCAGAGCGACCGGTTTGCCATGCATTGCCAGCCCAGAGACCATGTCTTCTGGAAACACACAACATCTTGGTACAAAAAAACAACCGCTTTATTGATGCTAGCAGAACAGAGTTTACATTACAACAGCTATCGAGGCCAAGCGGCACACCCGGTGCGGCTGAACAATATATACATTATTTAGTGAACATAAAGGGGCCTCGATCCGAACAACTACGTGGCAGCGGAATAACATCATGGCGGAAGCTCCATATCACAGGGACACCGATGTGGACACGATCTAGACTCGATCAATGCTCCTCTCCAACGATACTTTCCTGAAATCTGGCATGACACGCCAGGTCAGTACATTGAATGTACTTGCAAGCTCACAACAGGAATAATCATAATGGCAAACAATATCATGATATTTAACCAATTATTAATAATGCAACACTACATGTTAACATGTTGTGATCATGCTCGAACGTCCCTCGAGACAGCTTACCAACTATGGTCATCCCTGGATCACAAACAAACCACCACTACAAAAAAATACACTTCCGTGATGATACGTGTTTGTCACAGTAGGTCGTGTTTTTTGTCATGCATGTACATCCATGATGATTTTATGACAAAATCAAGATAGTCTTACTTGTGATGTCGTAGAAGTGTTCCATGACATTACCAAAATTATCATCATGGAAGTGTCCACTTCCCTGACGATAAATCGCGTGTCACAGAAGTGCTTTCGTCAAGGGTGACCAACACGTGGCATCCACCGTAACGGAACGCCGTTAAGCTATCGGTCGGATTTTGGGTCAGATAACCCGTTAACAGCCCTGACCAATGGGAAATTTCCACGTGTAAAATTCTGATTGGCAGAAGGGAACACCTGTCAGCTCGTCAGTGGGCCAGATGTCGCCCGTCCATTGGAGGAGACATGCCTATGATACGTCGACACGTGGCTGGGCCCAACAGAGGCCCATATAGGTTAAAAAGGCCAGCCCAGTCAAAGGCCCATAGAACTTAATCAGGTACTAGTGGGCCAGCCCAATAACGGCCTGCTTAATAAAGGCCCATTTACGGCCTGAAGCCAGATCTGGCCCGTTAATTGTTCGCCCAATATTTGCGCCCATTTGCGGCCCGAAGCCAGATCTGGCCCGTTAATTGTTCGCCGAATATTTGGGCTCAACTACAGCCTAGTGACTTTCGGCCTGTTAGAGGCCTGATGTAGACATGGGCCCATTTCAGCCCGGTGTGACTTTCGGACTGGGAATGGCCCGTGCTACCCATGGGCCATATATGGTCCGACGGGACATCGGGCCCACTAACGGCCCGTGCTAAAGGTGGCAATAGTTAAGCCCGACGTGACTTTGGGCATGTTAAAGGCCTGTCGCGTAATTCGGCCCGTTGATGCCTGTGCTAAGCTTTCGGCCTCTTAAAGGCCCATGATATTAGTGGGCCAACTAAGGCCCGAGATATGTTTTGGCCTGGTAACGGCCCGTGAGCTAACTGGGCCCAAAACGGCCCGGTCTACATTTCGGCCTACTGAAGGCCCGTCGACGACTAGTGAAAATTGAGGCCCAACATGCATTTTGGCCTGCTAAAGGCCCGTGGTTTCATCTCGGCCGTAACAGGCCAGTACAATATTCGGTCTGTTAATGGCCCAACGCTACCTGGGCCAAACTAAGCGCTGGGTCGAAAAAAGGCCCAACTAAAATATAGGCCGGTGTAAGATTGGGCCTAGCGCAATGTGTGAAGGCCCCAATCATTCGGGCCCAAAGAAAGACGCAGGCCGGCCTAATTGTGGCCCGCTAAAAACCTGGCCCGTTAGAGTCGAATGTTTCGGTCCGGTCGACTACATCTGATTTTTTTTTCAGATAGCGAATGATGGCAGTAACTAGTAGGAATTAAGAACAAACCTACTCTATACAATAAAGAAATTATGGCATAGTAACTAAGAATAAACCTACACTATACAATAAAGGATTTAAGGTATATTACATCCACTGGGTATCGAAGTTCGCCACCAGTGATCATAAAGCGCAACGAAGAAGCAGATTACAAAAACTGGGCACCATTGCAGCGTAACAAAATAATACTGAACCGAGACCACTTCCAAGACAGTTCAAGAAAGGTTAGCCTTGTGGGGGAACTGCTGCGCAAGCTGCTGAGCAAGGCTGTGAGACCGGCCTAGCATGTCGGTCATAGCTTCCAGGTGTAGTTGTTTAGCGATGAGGTTCTCATTGGTGTTCTCCACAATCTTTCTTAGAGATAGGACTTCAAGTCGAAGTTGAGTTGCAGAATGCCTTTTTGCTAGAACTTGGGACTGAAGAAGTCGAACTGATTCAGACAACGAATTCTGTGAGCTTGTCTGACTGTTAGTCTCAAGTAACTTGAACACTGCATCAAGACAAGACTTTGGGGTTGTCTCGCTATCTTCAAGATGTTTTGCCTTCTTTGCTGCAATATATGTTGGGTTTGTCTCACAGCCTTCAGCAGACTTGTGCATGCCATCAGGCATATCACCCTGAAACAAAGCAGAGAGATGATAGGTTTTGCACATGTATAAACAAAGATGATAATTTTTCTGTCAATTCTATCCAATTTCAAATTAGAAAATAAAGAGTAAGTTCAAAATATCAATAGCATAATTTGGCATTGTTCATAATGCGGGGAGCTTCACCACACTACTGGATTACCATGTCAACATAACAAGCATAGATGAAGGGCAAAGAAGATCATTGTATCTATTTTGGATAATTTGCATGGCATGTTATTAATATCATCAGCCACATCAGTAAGATAAAACAGGAGATGACAAGGTGCAAACGTGGGCTGCTTCACCACACACTGGATTATAGATCCACAAAAACAAGCATACATGTAGGGAGTATTAAGTAATGTGCATGGTATGAATAAGGAATTTGGTTTTACAAGTATAACTTAGAACTTACGGTTCTTACGAACATGCATTTTGGTAGAAACAGCAAACTAAACAACAGTAAATGATACGGAGTATGAGAAAATTAAACAGCAGTTGAGGATAAATTTTTAGAAGGGCTGACTTACATTAATAGTTAACACCGGCTTTATAATGCCCTTCTCCATGTCAAGGGAAGGATAACTCAAGAATTTCAGCACAGAATCTTCTTCATAAGCATTGCCTATACTCTACATTTTGTAGAGAGTAATTATAGATATGATAATACTGTAAGGGATAGAGGATAATGAAGATAAGATGTAGATTGATGCTACATAATCAACTATGAATCCCTGGAAGTACAAGCGTTACAGGACAAAATGTACTGACAAGAGCAATGGGCTACACTTCTGCACTGGCATTGTCTGTGTATTCTACTTGTTGGTAAGATTAAATATAGATCTGATCTTTTTTAGTAAATGGTGGGCGAGGGAGATAAGATGCAGAATGCTACAAAATGAACCAATCCCTCTTCCCATAATACAAGAGTGTTTTGAACACTGGTGTACTATACAAAACGTTCTTATATTATGGGACGGAGGGTGTAGCTGTTAATGTAAGTACAGTGATAGACCACGTTTAGTCCTTACAAGAGGACTGCAGAGCTAAACCTCTTCAAAAGCATTGGGCTGATTCTAAATTTATGTAAGAGTCCATACGGATCTTATAATGTCCACTAAATGGACGATTACGAGGCTAACATGTGCAGTGATGCTACATAATCAAACAGCTATGAAAGTAAGTATGGTCATACAGGGCAAGAGGTACTCACAAGAGCAATGCAGTGTACAGTATAGTTGCGAGATTCTGTGGTCCCTTGAGAACGAATGTTCTTCTGCTAAAAGTTTTCGTACAAGTGAGAAATTAAGGCAAATGTAGAAATGTAGCTCAAATTGTGATGTGATATCATAGACAGTACCTTACACTATAGCCGAGACCAATGTGTAACAAGATTATTCCAGTCACCGTCGGATAAATGTAGCACCAGAGACTTTACAGAAATTTCGTTCAGAGGCTTGCCATCGAAGTGCGCTTGCGTCAGGTATGAACGATACTTCATCAACGAGTGCTTGAAAAGCAAAACCAACCCTTGCTCGTCATCACAATCCAGTTTGCTCCTCGCCTATTTAAAAGAATGAAATCTTGTGTCTTCTGTCAGCAGAAACATATGCAGTAATGACCATGAATAACATTAGTACATTACTTACGCGTAAGTTGCGTAGGAAGACTGGAAATTGTTCTGGGTCTGCGGTATAATCTTTCCATGAAGGAAAGATGCGCACAAAGTTCCTGACAACAACATAAGCTTCGTCTTCTAAACTGGGAAGAAATGGAACAGGGGTCCTATTTGCTGCAATTGGGGCTCTCTCTGGTTCGAAAAGGGATTTGGCAACTGGATTTGGTGTACTCTTTGCTGGAATGGGGGTTTTGTGTCGTACAGCTGGTGCTATGTCAACTGGCATAATCATACTGTTTTCTACAGTTGGGGTCTGCTGAGTTGGGGCATAAAAAATGACCAGTGTAGTAGGGCTAGAGTCTGCTAGAGTTGGGGTATTTTGTGGGTCAGGTGATATTGCAACTACACCTAATGGGCTATTTGATTTATCAGGTGCCACTACCTTTTCCAAATACTTTGCTTGTGCTCCTCCATGATCAGCAATCTCCCTCTTCCTTTTGAATGTCTGATTCACAAGAACAGCATTTGAATGGATAAATATGGTATGATGACAGATGGAATATGTACTGAAAATGGATAGGGAGGGCGTATTCACATACACGATTTGTAAACTAAGCTAATGGGAGTTCAACAAAGTAGAAGCAATGCAAAGCATCAGTTGCAAGATATGTGCGAGCAATGTAACCTTGGAAAGTTAGAGCAAGTACCTTGATGGGTCAATAAGATAGGGCATATTCCTCTGTCCTCCACTGGGGAGCTACATTGACTTAGGTCTCCCTCTAGCTCAGAATCACTGTTAGGATCATATTCTGAGCATGAATCTGTAGGTGGAGAGCGTTTGCATTGCATTGCATTGCATCCAGACTTGATTTCAGTCCCTTAATGCCAAGTTTGATAGCCATGGCATTGTTCTGCTTTATTCTTTTCATGCGCGCAAGCTCATAATCATTATGATGCTGTTCAGAATCTGAGATTCATGAAAACATAAAAAGTAGTCAGATTATCTATGGAATGCATTGCGGATTCAACTCGGAGAGTGTCTCCCTATAAACCACTGCATATGCAAAGTTCACCTCCCCAACCGTGCTGACCAGACCACACACAGAAATACAAACCCCTTATGTCTCTATAACAGGTAGGCACACATTTCAAAACTAAAGTAGGAACATTAGAATCATATGAAATTCGTATTTGAAAAAATAAAGTAAGCAATTATGAGTGGCGTAATGTTTAGCTTCAAGGGTGGAGTGTTGGTAGTGCGACACAAAGCAAGTAGGCAGATTGTATTCCATGTAAAAGATTGAAACCTATGTAAAAGCTGGAAATGACACTTTCTTTCTATACAATGCAGTGTTTGTTACCCACACATGATGAAAGAGATCACATAGAGAAATACTATTCACTCATGTCTACGGTTCCAGTATTTAGAAACAGGGTGGTCCACCCTAAAAGAATATTTACAACAAATATGACAAGGCAAGAATAGATGTAGTGAATCAATCATTTACTTGTGAGCTTACTAGGACAAGTATGCAGAATTGTAACTACAGTAAGAGACCGTCCAAAATCTGAATGAAGAAGTTCGTCTAGCACTTATTGTTTGCAATTAATCGACATGAATAATTGGATATTATATCTAATGAGTAAGAAAGACAAGTAAAATTGTCAACAAACCTGCTTGCAGTAGTAATCTGGGTTAATGTCACTATGACCAACAATCCAAAATGACTGGTTTCTATTCCGAGGGCCAGAATTTTGAAAACCCTGTGAACTTTAGAGGTACTAAAGATTACCGAAATACATCTGAACCATTAAGTGTAGGTAGCACTGAGCACACAACAAACCCTAATGACAGTCCTGCCTAATGAGTAATGAATCAATTAGAAAATGGGTGATGAGGAGTGGCTGCTGAGTGTTGAGGATGTATCTCGGGATAAATCGGGTTGGCTTGGTGGGTGTTGCACGCCTGAGCCCTGAACAGACTGGGAAGGTAGGCATGGCGGCGTGCCCTGGCAGCGGTGACGCTGTTGGGCGAGCGGCTCCTGGCCTCCTGTTAGTCCGGCGTCTCCTCCTAGAGTCATGTCATCCGGGGACGGCAAGTCGCCGGCGAGGCAGGCGGCTGGGGGCGAGTAGAGATCGGAAGCGCACAGCAAAACAGAGGGGAATCGGGGCCTGGGACGACCCAAAATCCCAGGGTGGGCCGGCCCACCGTGGGCACCCTGTAGAGATACACACCCGAGCAGCGAACATGCATTTTCGAAACTAATTTAGGAACATTTAGCTGACCAATTAAACAACTCTATTTTAATAATATCAGATTCGTATTTGAACAACTAAGCTTGTTTAGCTTGATGGGTGGAGCAGTGTTATTATGACACGAAGCATGTATTCTGATCGTATAGTGATCATAAAAGGGGGAAACTCTAAGCATATTTTTTAGCAAAAGAGGGTTTCCCCTCCGATTTCTATTAAAGAAACCACCACGGAACCAACATGATCAATTAAACCCTAAGCATGATCAATTAAACCGTATTATGGCTGTGCCATGGCAGATTTGAAGCTGCAAACCGGAGAAATGATATTTAGCATCCATTATTAGCTTCGAACTAAGAACTAAATTCTAAGAGCTGAAAAGAAAGTAGAGTAACCAAGTTAAGCTCTATTTTTCTGGTTGAGATCAAAAGGTTGAGGAGATATGAAGTACCACCTCTCTTGCGGCGCCGTGTAGGCATCGGGGTGCGATGGTTGTCGGTGGCGTTGAAGAAGATCTGCGACGGTAGACGGGTGCATCGGGAGATAAGTCCCGTTGCGGTGGAAGAGAAGGTCGTGTGAGCGGCCCCGGCAAAGAGGACGACGGCGCCGATGAAGCGAGAGGACGCGATGCAAGACTATTGGCCCGTCACCGTGGATGAGAAACGTCCATCTCTAGCAGTGGACGACGCGGTCTTGGTAGGCACTCCGGCATGGTGGAGGACGGTGGCGATGGATGTGGTGGAGGACGGCGGCGATGGATGGGGTGGCGGATGGAGGCTGGTGTGGGGATGGGGTGTTCTAGCGCGGATGGTGTATGAATGGGAAAATGGAGGGAGAGGTACGGGGAACCATGTCTTTGGGATGGGCCTGTCTGAAATATGGGAAAGTTACGAACTTAGCCCCCATTTAAAATTTGGATGTCTCGTCGGTTGGGGATAGGACGGTAATCTCGCATCTCGCCAATATTTTCCTAGAGTGATTTCGGGCGAGGAGAGGGTGGTTGGCGCCCATGGTTGGCGCCCACGGTGTATGAGTGGGGCTGACAGGTAGGGCGGTTCTGTCACGTCTGAGTGAAGTTACAAACCTGCCCCTATTGAAAATATTTGCCTACATCGATTTCGGCCGAGTCGAGTTTGTTTTGCCGCCCACCGTGTATGAATCGGGAATGGAGGGAGAAACAGAGGTCTTTCGAACGAGCTTGAATCAAATGATTTTTGCCGCCCATGTTTGATGCCCACCATGTCGGAATGGGCTCAGAGGCGGTCGTGTCACGTCTAATTGAAGTTACTAACCTACCCATATTTAGAGCAGTGGAAATCGGGTCGATGGATTGTCCGTGTAATGGGTAGACAGTAATTTCCATCTCCCAAACACTTGGCTTCGGACAGCCGAGGTGGGAGTGGACATTTTGTTGCTTCTTTCGAATTTTGGGACAATAAGCATCCACGTTTACCCTGGCACCTAAATTCGAATCCATTTTGTATTCCTATATGAATCTTTATAAATCATTCTATGTGTTTTTATATATCTTCAAAAGGACAACAAAGATGTATTCCACTGTCATATATGAATATGGTTTACAAATGCTGATACTCAAATTCAGAAACTAGAATCCAGTTTAAGGTGAATTCAAACATTTGGAACACTTCATGTCCAACTCAAATGTCACACTCGGCATAATGTGTACTCCCATTTAGATATGTACACAAGCGATGTATCAAGATTCAAATACCGAGTCAATCAACCAAGAATGTACAGAACTAACAGACATATAAACACTTATAGAGTATATGGATCAATAATATCAACTAACATACATAAGCCAGGCCGTTGTACTTTTTTTGGTTACAACAGCATCCTTTTTTAGCCAGCATCTTGGCCCTTTCCGATGCGTGCCACTTATGGTCCATCTATACTACTACTATTGTTGAATGCACATTCAGCCCGGTTGGCATATTTGTAGGTCTGGAACAGCAATCCAAACGAAATGTCTTCGAGTCTTATCAATTAATACAGACTTGTGCTCAAATAAAATTACAAACCAAAAAACAAAAAAAACAATTATTACATGATCTCTAAAACAAATGGTTTGATTGATTACATGAACCGACAACACAAAGGTTATTCAACTATGTAAAGAACATAAACCTATGATTTACCTAGGAATTTAATTTCCTTTTTTCCTTCAGGACCTTAACAATCTGGTCAGTCTCAGCTTGCTTCGTTTTGAAATCCACCAAATATTTAATGGTTGTCTTGAGTACTGCTTGTGATTGTGCTGTTTGCTTCCTTAACATGTCA
The DNA here is from genome assembly GCF_003073215.2 of Triticum urartu. NCBI lineage: Eukaryota > Viridiplantae > Streptophyta > Magnoliopsida > Poales > Poaceae > Triticum > Triticum urartu. The sequence continues at coordinate 378,711,384 of NC_053022.1, read as the reverse complement.
ACTCCATCTCTAAGTGCAGAAGCAGAATCTCTTTCTACCACTAGTTTAGCCTATAGAGCATCAGCAGTTGGCAATTCATAATGCATGATTGGGCCGGTGCCACTGCTGTGGGATGATGCAACGTCCATGGGGACCTCGCTCTTTGATCTTGGGCTAACCTATTTTGCAATTAAAGTTCCGATTGGATTCAGAAAAGTTGAAGTTAGCAACACATCTCAACTGGGATTTATAACAGCAAACTAGTTAAACAAACAAGGAATTAAAGAGTTTCAATTGGATGCTGAAAAGTAGTTATTAACATCATTGTAACCCGTTGTTGCAGCAGCAAAGCAGTTAAACAAACAAGTAGGTATTTAAGTTAAGGAAAACAGGTAATTCTTAACAGTAAGTATCAAACACATAGATAGGCGCAGTCTACAATATGATTAACAGGCTGTGCCATTATGTAATCAGTAGCAAACTAAATTAAGCCAAGCAACGTAATTGAACAATTTTGCAATAAGTGGCTAACTAAAATTCCGAGAAGCAGGTAACTGAACTTACGCTAGTTCTTTGTACAGGCACACTGCAACTTCTTTTTCGCTTACAAGGTTGTACGAAGGAGTCCATGGCATCAATTGCTTGGATACGCAGTCCCAATACTTCTTTCTTCCCACACTACATGGGTAGGTCGAATGGTTAATCTGGTAAGATGGTGCGTCCTTGATATGTTATATGAGGACGTGTAGTCAGACTAGTTGTAGCCAAACACATCACACTGGCTTTTACTGTATATTTCATGTGATTACTTTTGGCATATCGAGATCTAAGCAATCTACAATAGGATGAAAAGACTGGCATCCTTCACATTATTGGCGAACTCAGTTCATAGAAACAAGCAATTCAACCATTCTGTGGGTAAATCAAAAGCGCCACTGGAATATTTTTCACTATCCAATCATACATGCAAAAAGGGGCGACACCACCATAGGGGCTGGTATGGGCGGCTGCCTCAGGTGGCTGGAAAGTGTGCACCTAGTTTGAGTCGTCCAGGTTGGCCCACGCTAGTTTTGTTCGTCCCAACGCATGAGTAGGCAATGTAAAAAATGAAGAAAAATGTTTCAATTTGGATGGGCCAATAACATAAGTGCAAGGCAGGCCCTATAGCAGGCTCGCGGCCCAAACGAGCGCCTCCCATATCGATCGATAGCAGGAAAAATCCCAATTCATTTGCTCCAGCCTCAAGTCTAGTTCGCTCCTAACCTAGCCATCGCTGGACAGACCGACACAGCACTTCCTCGCACCCTCATTGGAGGGCGGTCGTTGGGCTTCAAGCGAACGGAAGGACAAGAAGATGAAGATCCAACCCTGGGTGTAGCCTGCGTGGGAGGCAGCGGCGGCAGCACGGGCATGGCATCGAGCTTGCGCAAACGGACAGTCACAGCTTGCAAGATTAGCATGCGCAACGAGCAGGTACATCACATCCCTGATTATATTTAATTCAACTCTTCAATTTCTGGCCAATGGTTAAACCTCACGGTGTTGTAAAACTGCTTGTATGTAGGGAATCTATGAGAAAATGAAACGAATTTCTACTTATTTTATAACTCCCCCAATCAATACTGAACTGACTGAATATGATGTATCTAATCAAGTTTCCGGTGCAAACATACAAGCTCATGTTGTTCTTGAGCCTGAAGTGTCTAATGAACAAACTGCTAATGAAGGGTTTGATGCAAACATTTTACATGCTCCTAGTGATGAACATATAGTATCTAATGAGGGATCTAATGCAAGCATTTTGCAAGCTCATTGAAGGATTTAGTGTCTAATGATGATCTACTATGTTGAGAGAGACAGAGATTTGCAGGCATTGATGACAAGCAAATTATAGTGCATTTTCATAGCTTGAGGAAACGTCGAGGCCATCTACCAGAAAGTCCCCGTATCATGACAACATAGCATAAATATTTTTCTAATCTGTTGTTTGAAACTATTGGCATACTTGTGCAGGATAGATATATTGATATGCAGTTTGCGCACTGGTTATACGTGCAATTACACTTCGATATTTTCAGCCAGAGAACGAATAATTCAAGAAGGTACAGACCATATTTGTAGTCCTTGTACACCATGTTGCATTTTGCTTTTTTTGGTGCTTGCATCATTTAGTGCTTGTAATCTGAACTACTTTGGATCATTAGCTGGTTTTCAAAGTGCATGTAGCTTCACATTTCTCAAGTTATGTTGATTTCCGGAGTGCAAGTGCCTTCATATTTTTTAAGTTAAATGTTCGCCCCTGGTAACTTGAATTCATGGATCAGCCACTTCACACAAATCATACACGAATGCCAGTACGAATTAAATGAAATGTGGGGACTTACGCTAGCTCGTTGTACAGGCTCACTGCAGCTCTGCTTGCGCTTGGGATGTTCCATGTACAAGTCCATGTTACCACTTGCTTGGATGTGCAGGCCTTGTGCTCCTTGCATCCCCCTCTGCATTTTTGACACGGCGAATGGTTGATCAAATAAGAGGAATCAACCTTGATGTTGTACCGGAGGACAGATACTTACAAGGTTATACGGGTGTGCAGGATGTGTACCAGATCCCGTAGCGCCGTCATGCTTCACTAAAAATGGATTTGCTTGTTTCAGATGATATCTCCAGAAGAAATAAGAGTTAAAGTCTGAGTTGCATACGCGTGTAAGCTAAGAGAGCAGTGAAAGGATATCCAAACATCGTCAGAACAGTGCACAAGGGAGTGATGTGTGGATACCTAGTTTGGGCCGACGTTTGGGCAAGCTCGCCTAGCTAGAGTGCGGGTCACTTCAGAGCCGTTGAGGGTGATGCGCTAGCGTTGGCTGGCCGCGCACGAATGCAGATCTTGAGTGGCAACGGAGCGCTACGATGCGCCTCGGGGGGCAGAGGTGCGACGATGTGCTCGGTGAAGTAGCCCCGGTGAGCTGGGAGACGGCGTCGGTGAAGCGCACCTGATGCGGTGGAACTCGGTGTCTGTGAGGCACGTCGGTTGCGGCGGCCGACGTTGTCGGTGGACCACCCGGTGCGGTTGACGAGGGTGTAGATGAGGTAGCTCTGGTGCGGTGGTGAAGCGCGACCGCCGTATTCGTCGTCATCGTCCGACACAAAGGTGGGGAATGGTGGGTAAAGAGACGAGACGAGCGGCGATTCGAGGGTTGGCGGCGAATTAGGGATTTAAGCAAAATCAGGGCGCGGAAGGGGACGGTGGAGAAGAGAGATTTTGGAGGGCTGGAATTGGGGCCGCCAGATATTTCAATCCGAAACGTGGAAGCATGAACTTATATTGTCGTCGTCCTTTTGGGGGGGTGGCTGGGTGCTACGCGTCCGTCCGACACACACGACCACCCCGATAGGACTATGCTTCGGTGCCTTAAGGCACCTGGCTTTGTGTCCATGACATGTGGGCCCAACAGGTCGTTGGCCTACATGTTAGTGACCCAAAGGCAGCTGCCTTTAAGGCACCGAAGCAGCGTCCACCCTGACATGACCCTGGTCTGCCTGGTGCGCCTACATTTGAGAATGCAAACGAATCTTCTTTTATTTGCAAATGAATCTATATGTATTACCATGCCTGTGTTTTCCTTGCAATAATTAGTCATTCAAAACGAGATACTCCATCCGTTCACTTTTGTAAGTCGTTTCAGACAACTTAAAATGAACTATTTTGCACATTATCTGAAATGTCTTCAAGGTCTTATAAAAGTGAACAGAGGGAGTACTATAAATTAATTAATGAGGAGTTATTTGAAAAAAAAATCGAAATGGTACCCACGCTAACGTGGATTAGAGTGTGTATCACATAATTAGTTATTTGAATTAGAGTGTGTGTCACGTAGTTAGTTATTTGCATTAGAGTGTGTGTCACGTACCGATCTCCAATTCTAACATGGATTTCGCATTTCACTGTATCCATGCTACTTTTTTAATACAAATTCATATGTATATGATGAACACCATGGTAGTGAGAAAACTTTTGGATGGATTCAAACATATGACCTACAAAATAGCACAACAAACTGAGTCAATGTCAACTTTTTGAAACTTAGTATGGCACGAATTCGAAATAATTACCCGTATGCCTGGTCCTCGGTTCAAATCTTACAATGTACACCGAATTGAAACATCGATATTAAGTCTCGTACTATGTACATTCAAATGTTGTTTTTAGCCCCCCCCCCGCACAAACTGTACATACTTCCTGTATCGGTCAATCTTCCTCTCCTAACCACCTTAGGAAGCTATCGGTTTTCCAACACACGTTATGTTGGGATATTACTACCAGTATGACCCGCCCAGGAGGGGCCGGGTCAGCGCTAATGGCGGGTTACATAAGAAGCCCAATATACAGTCAAGATGATAGTTCATTAAACATATAGAAAGCCCAAAGGCGTCGGGCCGGCTTAAGGCCCATTATTGTAAACCGCCATATGGGCGGCAAGACTTGTAAAGAAAGGCATGTAAAGGAAGTCACCGAGCCGGACACGGTTATGAGCCGGCCGGGGTCTGTAGGCCACCAGGCGTCAACCCGTGTATATAAGGGGACGACCCGGTGGCGGTTGAGGGGGAGAGACAACCAAGTCGATAGCCAAGCCAGCGAGTTAAGCCTCTTGGAGATCGAAACCTCAGCAATACTAATCCCAACTAGACGTAGGCTTTTACCTTCATCGTAAGGGGCCGAACTAGTATAAAACACTCCCGTGTGTCCTTTGTCCCGATCAACCCCTTTAAGCTTCCTAGTGCGATGGCCCTACGACTAAGTCCTTGCTCTAGGACATGTGTCGTGTCAATTCCACGACAGTTGGCGCCCACCGTGGGGCCAGCGCACAGTGGATTTGAGTTCTTGAAGGGCAACTTCGAAGGGCTCAAGGGATACGCTGTGGGCCGGATGACCAAGAGTCGTCGCGGCAAACTCTACATCGACGACGAAGGCTGGGGCCCCGAGACCGGCTCGATCGAGTACGGGTACCGGGTCCCCTTCTGCGGAGTTCACATCTTCATCGGCCGGATCGGCGAGTCAGGCCCTGAGTCGGACGTCCACACCAACCTCGTCGAAACGGCTCAGCGCACCGGGTCCGCCCGTGTTCAATCTGTTGTGAAGCATGCCTTCGTAGGCTGCGTCCATGGCGGGGAATACTCAGAAGGATCGATGGAAGGTGGGGAGACGGCCATCTGCTCTGATACTGCATCATCAATAGGTGAAACGGACTCGTTGTACCAACTGCAAGACGGCATGCTCGGGGGCTGTTCCGATGGCAGCAGTATTCTGGACCCCCTTGAGCCGCCGAATTGGGCCGGAGTCTTCATGGCGGGGACGCGGCCCGGGTAGAACTCCACCGCAGCAACAGCGGCAGCCACTAGGTCGGCAGCGGCCGGGTCAGGAGTCCCCGCGCGCCCCCCAGCTCAGGTCCTAATGGACCTCATGGATAAACTGACGGCTCTGTTAACCGTTGTGGTAGAACCGGCGGATAAAGCCCAACATGATGCAGAATTGGCACGCATGCGGGAGGAGATGGTGCAAGCAAAGGAAAATCTAGCCGCGGAAGAAACCCGGATGGCAGCAGAACGAGCAGCTCTGGATGCTCGTGCCCAACAGCTTCAAGCAGAAACTTTCCGGCTCTCGGTGGATCTTAACGCATCGAACGAGGTCATGAGGAGGAGGCATCAGAAGACTCAGTCGCGTCTACCTCTAACGCTGGATCTGAGGAACCTGTTCCATACACCCGGAGCTGGGGGGAGCAACCCGCCGGAGGCAAACCGGGTCGCGACACCCGGTGCACCGATCCAGCCACGGACCATGGAGCCACCTCGCGTAAATACAGCTCCTCCTCGTTATGTAGCGACACCTCTGGGTCACTTCTCCAACCCCATGGAGAACCTCATCGCAGCGTCGGGCCGTTTGGCAGCTCTCCCAATGGAAGGCGACTCGCCAGCAGCCATTGAAACCCGGAGGGTAAGAGAACTACTTCAGACAGCTTTGGCCCAGCAGGATGCATACTCTTACAGTCGAGACAGGATTCATTCAACCCCTCGCCCAAGCCGGAGCCCGAGCTACAGCAGGCACATGGAGTCCGCAGAAATGTCAAGTAACGCTCAACGCCACAACCGGCCATATAGGCATGAGCTGGTGCGGGCGGATCAGGAGAGGATTCGTCAAGAGGCGGAATGGGTGGCTCAGATAGCGGCAGAGCAGGCGGCTCACCAAACCTTTCCAGCTTATCCAGCAACCTCTATTGAGGCAAGAGTGGCCACAAGAACCGGAGGTGTACCTTGCTTGGTCCCAGCCATACGCAATGAGCGGTTGCCCAAGGATCTCAAAGGGCCTCGTAAGGTGCCTAATTACACGGCTGACCTACAGCCGGGGGCTTGGATTGAGAGTTATGAGATGGCTATGGAGCTGTTGGAGGTTAGCGATGCTGCAATGGCCAAGTATTTTACCATGATGTTGGATGGAACAGCTCGGACCTGGTTAAAAAGATTGCCACCCAATTCTATCGGCTCATGGGCAGAGTTAAAGGCACGGTTCATCCAGAACTTTAAGGATACATGTAAGCAGCCAATGTCGATTGTGGACCTGACCAATTGCAAGCAAGAGGATGGAGAATCTACAACCCATTGGGTGCGCCGGGTCAAGGAGATAATACATTCATCTGATAAGATGGATGCCGTCTCAGTAGTTTTGATGTTGGAGAAAAATTGTCGTTTTGAACCTCTGAAGCAGAAGTTGGGGCGGCTTAAACGTGACTGTAATGACATGGGGACATTGATGGTAGCTCTTGTCAAGTATGCTGACTCTGATACCACCAAAGACCCGGTGTCTGATGAAGAAAAGGCAACAAAGGGAAAGAAGAACGGCAATGGCAAGGGTCATCAGCATAACCCGACGAATCAAGGAGGTAATAAACATAAGGTTGATGAGTTTGTTGCTAATACTAATGCATAGGGTGGTAATCAGCGGCGCAAGGGCAGACAGCCCCCTCAGTCGGGCGGGTCAGGCCCTACCCTTGAGCAACTGTTGAATGAACCTTGTCCGAAACACGGTACCCGTGAGAAGCCGGCCACCCACCTGTGGAAGGACTGCACAATCATGAAGGCATTTAAAAATTCAAACACATTTGATGGGGGTCACGGCCCAGGTGGTGGCTCAGGTGGAGGCGGCTTTCAGGGCCCGGGCACCGGTTCAAGCGGAGGAGGTTTTCATGGTCAGGGTTATCCTGGTCACCAAGGAGGATATAATCAGCAACACGGCCAAGGGAATCAACAGCAACAGCAATCCGGCTATCAGAGCAACGCGAAGCAGTTGAGTAGCGGACAGTATCATGTCTTTACTACCAGTTTATGTAAGAGGGACCAGAAGCTCCACAAGAGGGTCGTCAATGCCGTTGAGCCGGCAATTCCATGTTATTTACGTTGGTCGGAGCAGCCCATTGTGTGGAGCAGAGAGGATCACCCGCCCCGGGTTGATAATCCGCGTCACTTGGCCTTGGTAGTGTCACCTCAGGTTGGTGGGTAAGGTACTCATGGATGGAGGTAGCAACATCAACATCCTTTACAATGAGACGTTCTGCCGGATGGGATTGACGGACAAGAATCTTAAACAATCCAACACTGTTTTTCATGGTGTGGTACCTAGTAAGTCGGCATACCCAGTTGGTAAGATCGAGCTAGAAGTAGCCTTTGGGGATGAGTATGACTCCAGATCAGAAAAATTAACCTTTGAAGTGGTTAAAATCAAAAGCCCATATCATGCTCTGTTTGGACGGCCGGCTTATGCCAAATTCATGGCTCGGCCGTGTTACGTATATTTGCAGCTCAAGATGCCGGGTCACAAGGGCACCATTACAGTCCATGGGAGCCGGAAGATAGCCTTGGAATGTGAAGAAGGGGATGTTGCCTATGCTGAATCTGTTTGTGCAATAGAGGAGTTGAAATTCTACAACGATCATGTTGACCCGGCGGACATGACGTCATTAAAGAAACCAACGACAGAGCATGAGCCGGAGTTAAAGTTCAAATCAGCTGATGATACTAAGATGGTTCACTTTGTGCCTGGCGATTCATCCAAACAGTTCATCATCAGCGCAAACTTGGATCTGAAATAGGAAAGCGCGCTCATCGAGTTCATCCGTGAGAACCCGGTGTCTAGTGTCCCGAGGGAACTCGCTGAGCACACTCTTAATATCGATCCAAAGTTTAAACCTGTTAGACAGTTTCTCCGGCGGTTCAATGAAGAAAGGCACAAGGCCATCGGAGAAGAGGTGGCCGACTCTTGGCAGCCGGGTTCATTGTGCAGGTCTTTCACCCAGAATGGTTAGCTAACCCAGTGCTGGTACTCAAAAAGAATGGCACCTGGCGTATGTGTGTGGATTACATAGACTTGAACAAAGCTTGTCCGGCTGATCCTTTTGCTCTTCCCCATATTGATCAGATCATTGATGCTACGGCGGGTTGCGCACGGTTGAGTTTCTTAGATGCTTACTCCGGTTATCATCAGATTAAGATGGCAGTCAAGGATCAAGAGAAGACAGCGTTTATAACTCCTTTTGGGGCTTTCTGCTATGTTTCTATGCCCTTTGGACTTAAGAGTGCCCAGGCGACTTACCAGCGGTGTGTGCAGAATTGTCTTCACAATCAAATTGGGCGCAATGTTCATGCCTATGTTGATGATATAGTGGTGAAATCCAGGGAAGAGGAAACCTTGGTCACAGACCTGAAAGAGACTTTTGATAATCTTCGGGTGTACAAGATGATGCTTAACCCGGCCAAGTGTGTTTTTGGACTGCCAGTCGGCAAGCTCTTGGGTTTTCTGGTGTCTCACCGGGGCATTGAAGCTAACCCGGCGAAAATCAAGGCAATTACATCTCTAGCCAAACCAATCTGCGTCAATGATGTTCAATGACTGGCGGGTCGGGTGGCCGCTTTGAGCTGGTTCATAAGCCGGTTAGGAGAAAAGGCCATGCCTCTGTATCAGTTGATGAAGAAAACGGATGTTTTTGTTTGGAGCGATGTTGTGAACACCGCTTTTGAGGATCTGAAGGCACAACTGGCTGAGCCGCCGGTCCTAGCTGCTCCAATTGAGAAAGAGCCGCTATTGTTATATGTGGCTGCCAACTCACGGGCTGTTAGTGTGGCTGTGGTGGTAGAGCGCAAGGAGGCTGGCAAAGATCATCCGGTTCAGAGGCCGGTTTATTATGTCAGTGAAGTGCTAATTGAATCTAAGCAATGATATCCACATTGGCAGAAACTTGTTTATGGGGTGTTCATGGCAAGCCGGAAGCTTAAGCATTACTTTCAGGGACATCCAATCACTGTGGTTAGCTCTGCTCCTTTGGGGGACATTATTCAAAACAGAGAAGCCACGGGGAGAGTTGCCAAGTGGGCAATTGAGCTTGGGTCTCATGGGCTGAAGTATGTTCCACGTACTGCAATTAAGTCTCAAGCCTTGGTTGACTTCATCAATGACTGGACAGAGATGCAAATGCCGGAAGAGAAGCCGGACAACACATATTGGACTATTCATTTTGATGGATCCAGGCAATTGGAAGGCTCGGGGGCTGGAGTCATATTAACTTCCCCACGAGGGGATACATTTTCTTATGTGTTATGGTATTTGTTTTCATGCACAAACAACGCAGCAGAGTATGAAGCGTTGCTCCATGGTCTTCGAGTGGCAAAGGAGATGAGCTTGAGCCGGGTTAGATGTCTTGGTGGCTCAGATCTAGTGGCTCAGCAAGTATCTGGCAAGTGGGATTCCAAAGACCCTCTCATGGCGGCTTATCGCCGAGAGGTCGATGCTGTTGCAGGATTTTTTAAAGGTTATCAGGTGGAACACATTGACCGTCGAAAGAACGAAGCAGCTGATGCTTTAAGCCGGCTAGGGTCTCAGCGTAAGCCGGTACCACCCAACACCTTTTTAGATGTTTTGCATAACCCCTCTGTCAAGTTACCCATGGAAGAAGATTTAGCTGTTCCTGACCCGGAGGCGCAGTTGGTGGCGGCTCTTCATGTCATCCCAGATTGGACAGTGCCATTCTTGGCTTACATGACCCCGGGAGAGTTGCCAGCGGATGAGACTCTGGCTCGGCAGATAACCTAGTGGTCTAAGTCCATGACGATTTCAGATGGAGAATTGTTTCATCGCAGTGTTTCCGGAGCGTTTCAATGACGTGTTTCCCCCGAAGAAGGTCAAGAAATTCTTCGTGAGATCCATGAAGGTGATTGTGGTCATCATGCCGGGTCAAAATCTTTAGTGGCCAAGGCGTTTCGTCACGGTTTTTACTGGTTAACGGCTCACGCTGATGCAGAAGATCTGGTCAGTAGATGTGATGGATGTCAAAAATTTGCACGACGAGCGCATGTGCCAGCTCAGGAGCTCCGGATGATTCCAATCACTTGGCCGTTTGCAGTCTGGGGGCTTGACATGGTGGGACCTTTGAAAAGGTCTAAAGATAAAAAGACGCATCTCCTAGTAGCGGTTGATAAGTTCACTAAGTGGGTTGAGGCGGAGCCTGTGAGTAAGTGTGACGCAGCCACAGCGGTTCAGTTCATGAAAAAAGTTATCTTCCATTTTGGTTTTCCACACAGTATCATCACAGACAATGGCACCAATCTGTCTCAAGGAGCTATGGAAGAATTTTGTCAGCGAGAGCACATCCGGCTTGATGTTTCTTCTGTGGCCCATCCTCAATCCAATGGGCAAGCTGAGAGAGCCAATCAGGAAATTTTGAAAGGGCTAAAACCCCGGCTTATGGTTCCTTTACAGCGAACGCCGGGTTGTTGGGTAGAGGAGTTACCCTCGGTGTTATGGAGCATCAATACTACGCCCAACAGGTCTACGGGTTACACACCCTTCTTCATGGTTTATGGAGCAGAAGCAGTATTGCCTAGTGACATCCGTCATGACTTGCCCCGCGTGGCGGCTTATGTTGAAGATAACAATGAAAAAGCCAGACAGGATGCGCTTGACTTATTAGACGAAGAAAGAGACCTAGCGGCGGCACGGTCAGCAATTTATCAATAGGACCTACGTTGTTATCACAGCCACCGGGTTAAGTCTAGAACTTTTCAGGAAGGTGACTTGGTGCTCCGGCTCATCCAAGATCTGTTAGATGCGCACAAGCTATCCCCGCCTTGGGAAGGACCTTTTGTGGTCTGTAAGAATTTAAACAACGGGTCATATTACCTCATTGACGTTCGAGAGCACAAAGACTCACGTAAGTCGGAGGAAGAGACCCGCCGGCCGTGGAACATTGCTCAACTTTGGGCGTACTACACCTGAGCTACCGGCTCTCATCATGTACATACGTTCACATTGTATATACAATGATAAGCAATAAAGTAAGACCATCGGTCTCTTTTTTTTAAAAGACTATGCATCTTTATTATTCTTTATTCACAAATGACTATTAAGGAGCTGATCATATTTGAATCAAGTTTAACCTTTTTGGTCCAGCTTACGATCGTATCCGAATCTAGCTGCAAATCTCAGGGTCACTTGGGGGCTTCCTGTTCAAACATAGGTCGTATACGAACCAAAGAGAACATAGCTGTTGTGACCCTCTTGATCGGCTCAAGGCCAAACTCACTTGGGGGCTTCTTGATCATATCCGAATCATAGCTTAACCCCTTTTGAGTCTGACTTGGATCATATTCGAATCAGGGTCGTTAAAAACCTCTTGAGGTCATTTGGGGGCTTCATCTTCAAACATAGGTCGTATTCGAACCAAAGAGAACATAGTTGTCGGTACCCTCTTGATCGGCGCAACGCCAAAGCCACTGGGGGCTATATGGTCATATTCGAACCTTAGCTTAACCCCTTTGGTCTGGTTTACTGATCGTATTCGAATCAAAAACCCCTAACTTTTTGAATACAGAGTTAAAATTATGTTGCTTGCCCTTTAGTTTTTGTTGTTTCAATATTACAAATAAGTCAGCCTGGTTTTCTTCACCGGCTCAATTATTCGACAACACAGCCACCCTGGTTATTCAAGCCAGTGGTTCAAGAATCTAAAGGTACGAGTTGCTAAGATATGTGATCATTGGGTATTCAAGAAGTATTAGCTTTTCATATATATTGAATTCTCAATTTCATCACCCGGATTACTTAAACCGGCGATCTAAGGATCAACAAGGACAAGGTATGGTTCTTGCTCATATGCGCTTACTTGTTGCATTAAAGAGCTACTAGCAAACATGCCCGTCCGTTGCAACGGGAGAAAAAAGTTCACATGCTTCATTACAAAGTTATTATTAATCAGGCTGGAAAAATAGAGGGTAAGTTTGATGATGACAAAGATGATAGATCAATTAACAAATATGATTCTTTGGGGCAAAAGTGTTATGACGTTGTAGGGCAGATCATCGATGCTTAGTGAAAAAGCATATCACATCGACATATTACTCATTGTACTACCATCAGATAATACAAATACTATGCATGCAACACTTTCAAAATAATTTTACCTGGATGCAATTGTTGTTGTTCGCCCATAGCATCAATGTTTGGGGCAAAAGTGTGTATAAGTTGGCTACCAAGTTCCTCCATACCACGCCCAACATGTCCATTTCAGGGACGTCAGTTATAGCATCATTTTTGTGATCCAACACGATAGCTTCACTGGGATCAATTAAAGACTCAATTGCCATGACACATAAACGTCTGTATTTTGGCACCGATGATTTATTGTGCACTCATGTGAAACCGGATTAATACTGCTTGAAGACTATCTGCATTTGTGTTAAAAAAAGTGTGCATAGTTCGGAGAATAAACTCATGTGTACACGCTAACACATCCGCGTGACGGACTCAAAGATATTTTTCCTTTTCGCGGATAGGACTCAAAGATATTTACCGGTCCATTAAGGATATTAGGCCGAGCATCATCCATGATGCTTTTTTTGGATTTCTCAGATCGCCTCCCTTTAGGATAGTAGTAGGCTGTTTTTTTGGATTTGATCTGCCTCTCTCACATCTTTGATCGGTCGTGATCTTCAATTCGGGGCTAGGGACTCAGCAGTTTTCGATTGGTGATGCATGGCATACATATCTCATCCTTTTTTGTTTGCTAGAATTTAATGTAAAAAGGCAGGATGGGACTATTAATTAGAATCTGAAATTCTAGCACAGGCATAAGGAAACCCTTTTTTGTTTGCTACCTCCTTAAGGGAGGGGAGGGCAGGTCGTGATGTTGAATGTTTTAAGTGGCCCATAAAATTTTGGCACATTGACTTATCAACCTGTATACAGAACCGTACAAAAATTATGAGAGCAACAGGTGGATGGACCAAAACGGACGAAATTATGATGGTAAGAAGCGATCGGTTCTTTATTATTAGGTAAAGACATATGAAGATTCGTCTTGCATCCATGCTTAAAATAAACCAAACCTAAAAATTTAGGTTTACAAATTAACAAGCATACATCCCACATTAGAGAATCATCTAATGAACCGAAACGTTGAATTTTACTCTATACAAAAGTTGTACGTCATAAATAAGAATGCTAAGGCATAACTAATGTCATAACCATTGTTTAAACTATATTTTTTTCAAACCCCACATTAATGTAAAAAGCTTTCACCGAAAAATCACTTTTGGGTGCTATAACTTAAACAAATTGGGATCATTTTGGTTAAGCAGCCTGGATCAGGTTTTCGAGTTTGTACATACCAAGCGAACCTTTTGTAGAAGCAGTACATCGTTGATACAAGAACATTGTCTAATCATTGGCCTTCTCCTACATGCACGTATCACGCAAGGAATTTTGACGCTGCTTGATTCGGCATCTGGTCGTATAACTCATGCCTTCATTATGTTTATCTTCAGCTCTCCTACAATCCCGCACCTCATCATTTATATTTGTTTATTACCAAACGGGCACATCAATTATGTACTCGCTGACATATATAAGTTGATTGGATTCTTTTTTTGAAGGCAAATTGATTGGATTCTATAAGAAGCATCAATGTGGGACTATTAATTCAAAGGTGAGTTCTCAATTTTTCACAAGCAAAACAGCATGTGTATGCTGTTTCCCGACAGGAGCAATACTTTTTGGCCCGGTTGGCCCATCACGTGCGTCTCTGTCCATCCAATCATCACGTATATAATTAGTTTTTCTTTAATTTGTGAGCAGAACAAATGACTGGTGTTTTGGCTGGTATATTTTGCTCTAATCTATTAGGCATGTGTCCGATTTGCGTCACAGCCTAGCGAATTTATTTTTTCCGCCCTAGGCGTCAGCAAGGGTGACGGACGAAAACATTGTGATGCAAGAAATCTATATATACTTACTTTAATAAAATAATAAAATATAATATTGTGAATGAATTAAAAATTCTCAACAATAATTTTGACTTCAGAACTGGAAACATTTTATGAAAAAGGTGTTTTTTAATAGACGGATTTTTATAAAAATTCCAAACTTTTTTTTTGAAAAATAAAAATAATTAGAAAATAGGAACAAAAAAGAAAAAGGAAAATATAACACTGGTAGAAAACCGTCTAGAAGGTTCCCAAAACCAGTAAAACCCGGCCGGGAAACCTCTAAAACATGCCACATGAAAGTTGTACTTCTATGTATAGATGGGCCGGCCCAAAAAGCATAATGTGTTGCCTACAGATTTTACCAATTTTATCTCTTAGAAAACACAAAGCAATCGGTAGGTGGGTTGGCTGGTGCTTGCTCCGTTGACCGCATGGTGCACGGTTCGAATCTTGTCCATGCCATTTGATTAAAAAAATTAAACACATAGCAACGAGCCAGTAACAGTACCATTGAGCTGAGGCCTGGCCCAATAAAATTGGTTCCTATATTATTTCGACGAGCGTGTGCAAAATTTTTGTACCACCTCGAATAGCAAAAAATCAAAATTAATAATATAGGTGAACGGATGAAAAAAATTAGCCAAACGCACCTTATTTTATTAGTAGGTATAGATTATTAAACCTTATCCTTTATTTGTATTTGTCTCAGCTATTTATTAAGATAAAAATATGGGCCGTAAATTAGGTGTTTTAAACCCGTTTTGGTTCTAAACCGCCTTGCCAGCCTTTTTTCTTATATTCACAGGAACAGAGATTTGAACATTGCAGAGACAAACGTTAAGCAATGCATACATTGACATCTGAAACACAGATTCACATATAAGTATTTTGTGCACGATAGTACAAGCAAACAGGCAGTGTTTTAACAGCTAAGTTATTACAAGGCTTTATAAGCCTATGAAGATGATCGTTGTCCCTCCCTCGCCGGCTCAACATCTTGAATCTGCTGTAAGTTGGGTTTGGACCAGTCATAGCTGTTCATGGCGACAAATTCAGCTTCATCGTCAATCAGGCCGACCGGGTCAACCTCCAGGGAAAATGTGTCTTCTCTCACCGGTGGGATTAAGTTTGTTACTTTATATGAGGGAGGGGCCATCTTCTTATTCTCACTATCAAAACCCGGCTGATACTTGTCCACGTTGGTGTCATCTCCAAGGCTAGTCGCCTAAGGCTGGACTTCACGGACGCAGGCTATAAAGTCATCTTGATCAAAAGGAGACCCATCCTCCTTCACGGTAGGATAGCCCCTTGCCACGTCCGCCGGGTCCAGATCTGGCACCCGAGCCTTGGAGCGGCTTAGGGTAGTCAAAGCTCCGGCTCGCGCGCAGGAGCGTTTCACTTCTTGGAATTTGGCAGGAATGATGGACAGCTTCTTCAGGACGTCAGTGATCCGGTTAGACCCTTGATTAGTAGGAGAGATGGCAGCCAGAGCTCGTTGTGCGCCGATATACAGTTGTGCAGTTAAAGTATATACTGCCTTCAGCTTAATCAACGGGTCTTGGTTCAGATTCTTACTTCGCGGACCTGCATATATTTTTCACAGAGTCAGTTGGCAGATCATATTCGGGTTTGACAAGAGAAATATATGAAAGATCAAATCAGGAAGCTTAGCAAAGACAACAGCGACCATCTGGGACACCCAGCCCTTTAAGCCGTTCAGCTCGGTCGTTATTTCTTTCAGAGCTGTTTTGGCTGTCTCAGCTCACCGGGTCAGAAGTATTTTTTCATCTTCCCAAGTTTTCTCTTTGACAGCAAAGCTGGTCTTCAAATTCTCCATTTTAGAAAGGCTTATTTGCAGTTTGGAGGTGGAAGACTTGATTTCTGATTCCTGGCTCGCTAGCCGGGTCTTTGCATTAGTCAGTTGAGAGTTTAGTTCAGACAATGCATTCTGTGAAACATTCAGATAAAGTCAAGACCTGGTTTTAAATTCCAGTATCCAAGTTCAGACATTTTGAAGTCCCAAGTACTTTACGAATAAACCACTTGGCACTTGGGGGCTAATGTATGCCAAATCAAAATTTTATAACTCTACCAACATTTTGAAGTCCCAAGTCCTTTCCAAAGTAATAGCACTTGACACTTGGGGGCTAATGTACGCAGTTCAGCAAGTTTATCAAGGATAAACCGGAATGGTAAGTACTTTCCAGATGGTTTTGAAATTCTGAAGTACCGATTCATTAATGATCAAAATAAACCAGTACTTGGGGACTACGGGTGAAGTCTTGTTCTATCAATATCAGGCAAAGATTTAGAGGTAAAGGTCTCGGCCTATATTTTAAGTCTACAGGTTATTTCGTTCCTCTCATAATCTACAGACTTGGGGGCTGAAGGAATATTGGTAACCCGGAAACAACGTACCTCACATTTCAACTGAAGTTGCTTGACCATCTCGATCTCAGACTCACGACTGGAATGTACATGACTGAGATAGCCGGATAAGATATCACTGGCATTAAGACGGTCGTAGTTGGCAACATCAAAGCGAACCTTCTGCCTCTCCAATGATTCCTGCTTAGCTGTGCACTAAGCCAACACCGTTGGGTTCCCCGGCTCAACAAAGCGGCTCCCGGTAATCTGAACATCTTCAGTAGGTCGAGACGGCGGGTTGGTTGAGCTTGACGGTCCAGCTGTGGAAGGATTCATGGTGGCTTCGTCAAGGGATGGCTTCGGAGGATTCGCTTCATTGTTAATAGGCGGGTGTTCTAGAGCGTTAGCCAAGGGAGAAGGCGGCCTAGCTGGTTCAGACGATAGCACTGGCAGGTCTTCCACCGGTTTAGCTACCTTGGATTTCTTGGATTTAGCCTGGCCACTAAAGAATAAAATTGCATATTTGTCAGCATAAAGATACAATTGAGCAACCTGGAAGAAAGAAGGAGTTCTGATTACCCAGGAGCAGTCTTGAAAGCCGGAAATTGTGTTTGTGATGAGTCACCGGAAGAATGAGACACCTCCTGAAAGGATAAAGGAAAAGAGTTAAAAGAAATGTAAGGAGCAGGATTCATTAAAATGAGTTAAAGACAGTAATAAATAAACCTCATTTGGGCGTTTCCGAGGGGTCTGTTGAAGGACAACAGCCGGCTCATCTTCAATTCCGACTTCACGGCGGCTTTCATGTTGCTGCTTTTTCAAATGAAAGTTAGGATCCAAGTGAGCTAAGGGGTTAGAAAACCTTACTTTACGGATCACTCGTCGAACTTTGTGTCTTGGTAAGGGCTCTGAGTCGGAGGAAATGATAGTTACCTCTACTTCCTCGGCCTGACAGGCCCCAGTGTCGTCCTGGTAAGGATCAGTGTCAATAAGATTAATAAAAAATTGGCCAAGGGAGTCAAGGGCTACCTCCGAGTCAGAAGTGTCATCAAGTTTCATTAAATCTTCAGCAGTGGTCTTCTTCTTCTTCTTCTTTGATCTCCGGGTTGATTTCTTGGCATTCATGGTGGCGAGTTTCGCCTTCTTGGCAGCTTCGTGATCGTATTTCACTTTCCAAAAGTCAGAGTTGGCCTACAAAGACAAGAGGAAGGATCAATAATAAACAAATACGGCTTGACAAAATACAAAGGAAAAAAGATCAGCATATCCTTACTTCTGGTACCGGGTTAAACTTACAAAAGGGACTTAACCCAACAACACTGCAGTCTTCATATTGCGCATTTACCAGAAGGTTTGACATTACAACAATGTCCTCCTCAGTTATCTCAGCCGGGGTATGACGGAGAGAATCATCCGGTTCTCCACCATATTCATACATCAATTTTGAACGACGGCTTAAGGGAATAATCCGCCATGAGATCCAGCAGCGGGTTAGATCGACTCTGGTTAAACCGTTCCCCAACAAACCGTTGATTCTTCTGATAGAGGGAAGTAGTTTCTTGCGTTCAGCAACGGTAAGTTTGTCTGGCAGTGCGAACTTGGAGTCAAGACGATCGGGGCGATAACCCGGCAGTGGCTTCTCATTGGCGGGTGATATGTCTTGACAGTAAAACCAGGTTTGATTCCAATCCTTTGGGTGACTTGGCAAAACTATGAGAGGGAAGACAGCACCCTGCCGGCGCTGAATAGAGATGCCTCCAAGCTCTAAACTAAGGCCATTGGTGCACTCATTTTGCCGGTTCAGGTAGAAGTATTCTCTGAATAGTTCCATAGTCGGCTCTTGCTGAAGATATACCTCACAGAGCACTTGGAAGTTACAAATATTGGATATGGAATTGGGCCCAATGTCCTGAGGATGGAGTTTGAAAAAGTGAAGAACCTCTCTGAAAAACTTTGAACCGGGCGGTGAAAAACCCCGGTTCATGTGGTCAGTAAAGACGATCACTTTGCCGTCTTTTGGATTCGGTCGTTCTTCTTCCGGGTCAGGAGCACGATAAGACATGATGTTTCTTGAGGGCAGAAACCCAATGAGGAAGAACTCTTTTAAACGCTCCTCGGTTATGGTTGAGGGGACCCAATTGCAGATGGTGGGTGTCTTTGACGGCATGATGTGCAAGGGACTGAAAAAAAGGAAAAAACAACTGGCCGGTTCAGTTTAAGGCAAAAATAAACAGTTAAAGGTTGAAGGTGTAAAACAAGTAACGGAAGCTTAACTAAGGGCTAATGACACATATGGAAAAGATAGCCGGAATGGTAAGCCGCCATGACTACAGATTTTCTCAGAAAGCAGATTCAGCTAAGTGTTGGCATAAACAAGTTTCGCCAAGCTATCATTATCATTTTGGATCAAAAGGCTATTTTAAAAAGGGAAATATTATAGACCTAAAAACCTAGTACAGATGAGTTCGTCAGCTATAAAGAAGCTTCTATACAAGTAAAAGGGATCTACTGATATCAAAAACGAATGCCAAACAGCTACCGCGCAAGTTATATCTCTTTTTTGGATCAAAAGAAGTTGCAGAGTAGATCTACAAGATGATCCGTGGCGAACAGGTGAAGAACACTGAAGAACTCGCAAACCTAGAACAGATCTAGGTGCGTGAGAGAGAAGAAACTTACAAGATGTAGGCCTACCGTGAAGAGTCACCGCGTTCTCTGGACGGACTCAGGGTGATGCAGCGGGAAAGCTTGACAACGACGATGAGAGTTGCGGTGGCGGCGGAGCTCGAGCAGCGGTGGAGGTTGCGAGAGGAAGAAGATGAGGAAGAAAGGAGAATGAGAAGGACCGGCCGCGTGCCTATTTATAAGGGCAGATGCGAACAGACGGGCGCGAAAATCAAGGGAGAACCAGATAATGGATAGACGCCTCGATTCTCGGGAAGCATTAAAGATCAAAGATCTGTTGGAAGATGACATCATGAAAGTTTTTGTGTTTTCAAAAGATGACGTCACGACGGGTTACAAAGTTTTTTCAGGCAGAAGATAGATTTCATCTAAGTATTGAAGATTGACAAAGAACAAGGTTTAAAGTCAACCTAGGGCCTAATGTTGGGGATATTACTACCAGTATGACCCGCCCAGGAGGGGCCGGGTCAGCCCTAATGGAGGGTTACATAAGAAGCCCAATATACAGTCAAGATGATAGTTCATTAAACATATAGAAAGCCCAAAGGCCTCGGGCCGGCTTAAGGCCCGTTATTGTAAACCGCCATATGGGCGGCAAGACTTGTAAAGAAAGGCATGTAAAGGAAGTCACCGAGCCAGAAACGGTTATGAGCCAGCCGGGACTCTGTTGGCCACCAGGCATCAACCCGTGTATATAAGGGGACGACCCCATGGCGGTTGAGGGGGATAGACAACCAAGTCGATAGCCAAGCCGGTGAGTTAAGCCTCTTGGAGATCGAAACCTCAGCAATACTAATCCCAACTAGACGTAGGCTTTTACCTTCATTGTAAGGGGCCGAACTAGTATAAAAACTCTCACGTGTGTCCTTTGTCCCGATCAACCCCTTTAAGCTTCCTAGTGTGATGGCCCTATGACTAAGTCCTTTCTCTAGGACATCTGCCGTGTCAATTCCACGACACGTTCATTCTTTCTCTCCATGTTTCATTCTCTAAGTCTCTCAACTACGCAACCCCCTTTTCCACTCTGTTACCAAATGTATTTACCTCACACACCCGCCATTGCACCCCATGTCGAGCTCTCTCTCTCTCTCCCCCCTCTCCCTCTCACGCTAAATACATGCATTGCCTATCTAGCCCCCCAACATCTCGTGCGCACGCACGCACGTTGTATATCTAGGTCACTCCCTTGAGACTGTCTCACTCTTTCTTCCGCACGGCGGGCCACACTCGCTCAATCTCGCTCTCTTTATCCGAGTCTCGTTTAACCTTGTTTTCTTTCACACACAAATGATATATCTCCCTGTACGGGCCTCGATCGACACACGCTATACTCTCTCATGCAGATTGTCTATCTAGGTCAGTTCATCCAAGCCGCCGCCACTCTTTCGACCTCATGGTGGGCCACGCTCACTCAATCTCTCTCTCTCTCTCTCTCTCTCTCCGTATGTCTCGATTGACCTCGCTCTTTCTCGGACTAAAACGATATATCACCATGTTTGATCCCAATTCGACCTATTCACATTGTATACTCTCTCACGCACATCGTCTATCTAGGTCACTCTCTCCAACCCGTCTCACTCTTTCGATCGCACAACGACCCTACGTGATCAGTTGACCTTGCTTCCTCCCACGCACAAAATATATCTACATGTATGTGACTGGATCATCTCTCAAGCTCTATCTTACAGCCATCACCCTTGCCAAAAAGCTCAATCAGACAATATCTCTCCAGAGCATATATATTTGTTCAATGAATGTCGGACCACACTTTGTCTCTCGATTGACCTCGCTTTCTCACACCGTATCTTCCATGCGTTGAAGCTACTACCTATCCATCCCTCGCAAAGTCGGAGCTATTTACATTGCGAGGGGCACTCCAACCTTGAATTAATTTGTGTAGGCATTTATTCCGGTCGGTTTAGATTATATTTTCGTAGCATTCGGCCCACAACTACTCCAAACACCGTTGCAACCCACGCAACTCCCCTAGTTGATTTCCCTCTGGCTCGATCATTGCTCTCTCGCACGTCCTTTCTCGCCTTCAACGTCGCACCATGGTATTATTGAAAAAACTATGTTGTTCTCTTTAATTATTATAAATAAGCTACAAAACTACACACCGATAGTCCACTTGGAATGGAACAAATTTCGACCCACAAATTAAAGTGCTACAAACTACACATCGAGGGGTCCACATGTCATGAAACAAATTTGGACCCATATACAAATTAAAAAATAAAGGAAGAGGATCGAACATGCGACCGGGCCTTCAAGCCGCATGTCAATAGGCAACATACGTAGAATAGCAATGTTTGTTGTACTCCCTTTGTTCACATAATGTTTTTATATTACCACAGCCCAATTAATGGATAACATGTAATATTATTTTTAGTACTATTCGCCTTCACTTACTGGTGGGTTCCATGTGTGCTCTCTCTCTCCTCCCCTTATGCGTTTAGATGCACGGGCAAACAGGAAGAACTCGCGGGCGATGTTGCCATTGACCATATCTGGACGCGTTCACAATTCACGGCACCAGTTTCATGTACTAGCAGCACTAGTTAGTGTGTACGTGCAATGCACGTTAATTTGGAAGTATATTAAATGCATGCGGATATTAACTACTAGGATATTATTTGCATGTTGTCATGTGATTAGCACTATTTTTGGCATGAAATTAACTGCATGCTAAACTGAAAGCACAAGTGCTCCCTAGGTGGTTTTTATAATTGATGACAACATATCTCTTGTTGGACTAACATTTCTATCTAGCATGTTTCAGATAAGTTCAACAATGGAGTGGCATGGACTAAAGGTTGTGGGAACTCCTTCAAGATGCTAAGGACAAAGGATTGGCTAAAGCTTCAAGCTCAAGACTCTTCATTTTACATTTTAGTGATCCAAGATCACATTGAGTCCATAGGAAAAGCCAATACTATCAAGAAGGGATGAGGTGTTGCTTAATGAGCCTCTTGCTTCATGTGCTTAGTGATATGCTCCAAAATCCTCAGCTACTTTCCCACTTCCACATATGACCTAAACCCAAAGCCAAACTCGGACCTACCGATTCTTTCTATTCGGCGCCACCGAGTTTTACTTGTCATAAGCCACTGCCAAACCCTAATCAGTTCGGTCTCACCGATGGGATCTCGGTCTCACCGAGATGGGCTTGCAAACTCTCTGTTACCCATTGCAATATTCTCGGTCCCACCGAGATATGCAATCGGTTCCACCGAGTTTGCTTGACCAAATCTCAGTTTCACTTGTTACCCAAATCGGTCCCACCGAGTCTGAGTAATCAGTCAAACCGAGTTTTGGATTTACCCTAACCCTACCATATCGGTCCTACCGAGTTGCATGTCAGTCCCACCGAAAATCTCTAACGGTCACTAGGTTTACATTTTCGGTCCGACTGAGTTTGTTGATTCGGTCCCACCGAGATTGGAAAACTGTGTGTAACGGTTGGATTTTGTGTGGAGGCTATATATACCCCTCCACCTCCTCTTCATTCGAAAGAGAGAGCCATCAGAACACATACACAATTCCAACTCACATTCCATTCCTACCATATGAATCTTGATCTCTAGCCTTCCCAAGTTGCTTTCCACTCAAATCTTCTTTCCACCAAATCCAAATCCTATGAGAGAGAGTTGAGTGTTGGGGAGACTATCATTTGAAGCACAAGAGCAAGGAGTTCATTATCTACACACCATTTGTTACTTCTTGGAGAGTGGTGTCTCCTAGATTGGCTAGGTGTCGCTTGGGATCCTCCGACAAGATTGTGGAGTTGAACCAAGGAGTCTGTAAGGGCAAGGAGATCGCCTACTTCGTGAAGATCTACCGCTAGTGAGGCAAGTCCTTCGTGGGCGATGGCCATGGTGGGATAGACAAGGTTGGTACTTTGTGGACCCTTTGTGGGTGGTTGCTTCTTCGTGGACCCTTCGTCGGTGGAGCCCTTCGTGGACTCACGCAAACGTTACCCTTTGTGGGTGGAGCCCTCCGTGGACTCGCGCAACCGTTACCCTTCGTGGGTTGAAGTCTCCATCAACATGGATGTAGGATAGCACCACCTATCCGAACCACGGGAAAAACATCCGTGTCTCCAATTGCGTTTGAATTCTCCAAAACCTTCCCTTTACATTCTTGCAAGTTGCATGCTTTACATTCCGCTGCTCATATACTCTTTGCATGCTTGCTTGATATGTATTGTGTGTGTTGAAATTGTGTCTAAAACTCCACTCAAACCAAAAAGGCATAAAAATTGCAACTTTAGCACTAAGTGTCTAATCACCCCCCCTCTAGACACATCTACTTCTAGATCCTACAAGTGGTATCAGAGCATTGGTCTCCATTGCCTTGGTTTAATCACCATTGGAGGAAGATGGATGTGTCTACTTTAGGGAGTCTTAGACATAGAGTGCCTATTCTTGATGGAGAGTATTTTCATGAGTGGAAAAATGAGATGCTTGTAATCTTCAATCAATATCATTTGAACAAGTATGTTGCTAGTCCTTGTGCACCTCATATTGATCCTTTGCATCCTACCCTAGATGAAGATATTGACATGATTCGCAATCTTAGAACTGTTGAGCTCATCATTAGAGGATTGCCCAAAAATTTGATTGCTAGTTTGCCCACTCTTAGTTGTGCCTATACTATATGGAAATTTCTTGAGGAACGATTTCCCGATCATTCCTTGAAAACTTTGGATGAAATTCTCCATAAATCTATTGCCTTGAGTAAGATGAACTCTAGTGATCCTAGTTTTGGTAATTGTCTATTTGAACTTACCAATCTTAAGCATGCTAAAGGAGATGTTGGAATCATTAGTGATATAATATTCGAAGCTATAAGAATTCATAAAAGTGACCACTTTGATGACCATTTATCTAATGAATTACCCTCTCTAGGAAATGATGAGTCACAAGATCATGATGAACATGGATACTATGATGATGATGATAGTGACTTCGATCTTGATGATGCAATGAGACATTTTGGTCTTATGGCAAATCTTCGGGGATATGAATCAGGAGGAAAGGAATGGGTTCTTGATAGTGGATGTACTGATCATATGACCGGAGATGAAGAGATGTTTCGTGAGCTTGCTGAAAATGACGGCCCTCGAAAATATGTCACCTTTGGTGATAATTCAAAGGGTAAAGTGGTTGGCCTTGGTAAGGTGGCCATCTCACATGATAGTTCCATTCAAAATGTCATGCTCGTTGAATCTCTTGGCTACAACTTACTTTCAGTATCTAGACTTGCTAATTTCGGTTTGAATGTCCTATTTACTGAGGTAGATTGCCAAGTATTTCGTCGAGACAATCATAAAATGGTCTTTACCGGTATGCGTAGAGGTGATCTTTACATCGTCGATTTCTCTAAAAAGGCACAACCTAAAACTTGCTTTATTGCTAAATCCTCAAAAGGTTGGTTGTGGCATAGACGACTAGGTCACGTTGGCATGAGAAACCTTGACAAGCTTATTAAAGGAAATCATATCCTTGGAGTTAACGATGTCATATTTGATAAGGATAGACTTTGCAGTGCTTGTCAAGCAGGTAAACAGGTTGGAGGAAGACATCCCGTGAAGAACATCATGACCACAAGGAGGCCACTCGAGCTACTTCATATGGATCTTTTTGGTCCTAACGCCTACAAGAGTCTTGGTGGAAATTCTTTTGGTCTAGTTATAGTTGATGATTTTTCAAGATTTACGTGGGTGTTCTTTCTTAATGACAAGTCGCAGGTCCAGAAGATCTTCAGAAACTTCGCTAGGAAGGCCCAAAATCAGTTTGACGTGAAGATCAAGAAGGTTCGGAGTGACAACAGAACGGAGTTCAAGAACGCAAATGTGGACACCTTTCTTGACGAAGAAGGGATTTCACACGAGTTCTCGGCTACGTACACACCTCAACAAAATGGAGTTGTTGAGAGGAAGAACCGGACGCTCATCGAAATGGCAAGAACGATGCTTGATGAATACAAGACGCCAAAGCACTTTTGGGCAGAAGCGGTTGAGACAGCTTGTCACGCAACAAATCGCTTATATCTTCACAAGCTACTCGGCAAGACAGCATACGAGCTTCTCACCGGTAACAAACCCCAAGTTGGATACTTTCGAGTATTCGGCTCAAAGTGCTACATTCTTGATAAGCATCGTCGTTCAAAGTTTGCTCCTAAATCTCATGAAGGTTTTCTACTTGGTTATGGCTCAAACTCTCACACTTACTGTGTCTACAACAATTTCACCCGAAAGGTTGAAAGACGGTAGATGTGAAGTTTGATGAATCTAATGGCTCGCAAGTAGAGCAATTGCCAATTGATGTAGGAGACAGAGACCCTTCAGAAGCAATCCAAGACTTGTCCATTGGCAAAATTTGTCCAACGGAGGTGAAGGAGAGTACTTCATCTGTCCAAGTGGAAGCTTCTACTTCACGACAAGGTGAACCAAGAATCGACACGGAAGCATCCACAAGTGGGACACACCAAGATGAAGAAGACAAGGAAATGCATCAAGACGAACATCAACAACCTCCTTCTCCACCACGACAAGAGAACGACGACGTCAACAATGAAGAAGGCCAAGAAGAAGAACAAGATGAAGAAGATGTTCAACGAAGACCCAAGCAAAAGCTCTCACGAGTTCGAGCAAGAATTGCCAAAGATCATCCCGTCGAGCAAATCCTCAATGATATACAAACCGGGAGAATCACTCGCTCAAAAACCCGTTTAGCTAACTTTTGTGAAAACTATTCATTCATCTCTAGCATTGAACCTATGAAGGTTGAAGAAGCATTGGAAGATCCGGATTGGATAAACACTATGCATGAAGAGCTACACAATTTTGAGAGAAACCAAGTTTGGACATTGGTTGAGAAGCCCGACAACAACCACAACATCATTGGTACCAAATGGGTGTTTCGCAACAAGCAAGATGAAGATGGACAAGTGGTTCGCAACAAAGCACGTCTCGTCGCCCAAGGATACACACAAGTCGAAGGTATGGACTATGGTGAGACATATGCTCCCGTTGCTAGAATTGAGTCCATTCGCATCTTACTTGCCTATGCTAATCACCATAATATCACCTTGTACCGAATGGACATTAAAAGTGCTTTTCTAAATGGTGAAATAGAGGAGGAAGTTTATGTCAAACAACCTCCAGGCTTTATCAATCCTAAAAAACCAAATCATGTTTACAAACTTCATAAAGCTCTTTATGGTCTTAAACAAGCTCCTAGAGCATGGTATAAATGCTTGACCAAGTTCCTTACTACAAGTGGTTTTGAAATTGGTAAAATTGATTCTACTCTTTTTACTAAAAGGGTTAATGGAGAACTATTGGTATGCCAAATTTATGTCGATGATATCATATTTGGTTCAACTAACCCTCTCTTTAGTGAAAAGTTTGGAAAGCTAATGTCAGAGAAGTTTGAGATGTCTATGATGAGTGAACTCAAATTATTTCTCGGTTTGCAAATCAAGCAAACTAAGGAAGGTACATTTGTCTCTCAAACAAAGTACACCAAGGACCTATTCAAGAAGTTCAATATGAAAGAATGCAAAGGTATGTCTACACCCATGCCTACTAGTGGACATAATGATTTGACCAAAGATGGTGAACCGGTTGATCAAAAGGTTTATCGCTCTATGATTGGTTCATTGTTATACCTATGTGCTTCACGTCCCGATATTATGCTAAGTGTGTGCATGTGTGCACGATATCAAGCTGCTCCTAAAGATTGTCATCTTAAGGCTATGAAAAGGATAGTGAGATATTTAATCCACACACCAAATTTTGGCATTTGGTATCCTAAGAGGTCTTCTTTTGATCTTGTTGGCTATTCCGACTCGGATTATGCCGGAGACAAGGTTGATAGAAAGTCCACTTCGGGTACTTGTCAATTTCTTGGTAGATCTCTTGTGTCTTGGTCTACCAAGAAACAAAACTCGGTATCCTTATCCACCGCCGAAGCGGAATACATCGCCGCTGGTTCATGTTGTGCTCAATTACTTTGGATGACCCAAACTCTTAAAGATTATGGGATTTATGTGAAACACGTTCCACTGCTTTGTGACAATTAAAGTGCTATCATAATTGGTCATAATCTTGTACAACATTCTCGAACTAAGCATATTGAAGTTCTTCATCATTTCATTCGAGATCATGTTGCTAAGGGTGACATTAATCTTAAGCACGTTCGCACCGATAAGCAATTAGCGGATATATTTACTAAACCACTTGATGAGAAAGTGTTTTGCAGGTTGAGAGGAGAATTGAACATCATTGATGCTTCGAACTTGGAGTAGAAACTCCATTGGATACATGCAAGACATGAGCTTATGACTAATCCATGATATATCTCTTATGATAACTACCTTATGTCTTGGATATATTTGCACCTTGCATGTTGTCTAACCCATGTAGGTGCTTGGTTGAATCTAATTCCATGAGATTGCGACTCACTCACATCTTGAGCAATCTCTACATCACCAAGACTCTACACAATGGTGGTTGAAGACAAGAAAGCACAAAACCATTCAAACATATCCTTTGACAAATTCTATGTTGAGCTTCATGATTGTCATTTTTGGATACACAAGTGCTCTTCCTTGCAAGAACTAACCCATGTAGGTAGATGAACTCAAACTCCAAGTGGTGCTCCCAACTCTTGATGAGCTACATCAACCTTGAGCACCCACACAAGTTCAACTACATGAGCAAGAACCACACCACCACCCAAGGTATGTTACTCCATCTTAGAGAAGCTTTACTCCAAGACATGAGTCAAAGCAACTCAACAAGATGTGAATACATCAAGATGCTTAAACGAAAAATGGTAACCCCATTTTGAGCTTAAACGATGAGTATGACCTATGATCAAGTGCTCTCACTTGACTCCTAAGTCAATATGCTCTAACATAGGTGACTATGTCACCGCCCAACTCTAGATGAAGTTCTCTTGTGTTCTTTTTGTGTGTATCTCATGCACGTTTAGTTTCTTTCTCTTTTTTTTTAAAAAAAACCTTCATCTAGATCTTTCAGTCTCTTCTCTTTTCTCTTTGTTTTTGTTCTGCATTTTCTGCATTTAATTCCTTGCAAATCCTTCAGGTAATTCATTGCAAATCTTTGTGAGATCCTACATGTCTAGTAAGCTGAGGTGACAAATGTTTTTTTTCTCGGTGTAAACTCGGTTTCACCGACTTGCAATTTTTGGTCCAACCGAATCTTTTCGGTACCACCGAAAAATGCCACTCGGTGCCACCGACTTTCCAATCAGAAAAATAGTTTGCCACTTGTTCTACATTTCTTCTGATCCAGCTCCACTCAATGAATCTTGTCCTCTACAAGAATCACAATTTTATCCTTTGCTTTGTGCTGAGTCTCAAGGACCAAACCTATACGACGGATTCCAGAAAGCCCTTCTTGGAAATTGATGTCAAAGGGGGAGAGAGAGATCACATCAAACCTTGTAGGAGAGAGAGATCACATCAAGGGAGAGAAAAAGTCTCAAGGACCAAACCTACAAGAGAGAAAGTATTAAGGGGGAGAAAGAGATTTCCAGGGGGAGAGAAAATACTCAAGGATCTCAGATGCTTGATGTTCAAGAGGAGAGATGTCACATGTCTTTTTAGGGGGAAATACATGTTCATATGTATTTTTTAGCTCTGATTTTCTGTTCCCTATCTTCTTCCAATATCCCATGTAAGTCAGGGGGAGCAAGACACCTAAGGGAAAGAAATCAGTCAAATTCATTGCATATCTTTATTCTTGGGGACATGTTGAATCAAATGTGGTACCTTGTACTCACTCTCTACGTGTCATCCCAGTCTTGGTATTCTTGTGGTTTCTTTTGTTTGCTCTGGCTAGTGGATGTACCTGTGTTATCTAACTTTGTTTGTGCAGGTTCATTCCATCCTAAGCCAACTCAAGACCACAAGGTAAGTATATGCATCAAAATCATGAGTATGAGGAGTTCTTGCTTATGTACATACTGTTTGCAAGAAGGACTCATGAGCATGAAGGTATTTTCCTTGATAATCTTTTGCTCTGATGCATATGGCCAAGATACATGTAACACATTGCCTACTCTGTCATGGTTATGCTCTCACATGCCTCTAGATTTCATATTTACATGAGTGCATACATGTAGGGGGGGCCTATGCTTGTTATGTCCTTCCAAAGCTTTACTTGTTGTTCTTTATATCTTTATCTAAAGCTTTGATGTATGTTTCCATCAATTACCAAAAAGGGGGAGATTGAAAGCACAAGTGCTCCCTAGGTGGTTTTGATAATTGATGACAACATATCTCTTGTTGGACTAACATTTCTATCTAGCATGTTTCAGATAAGTTCAACAATGGAAGTGGCATTGGACCTAAAAGGTTGTGGGAACTCCTTCAAGATGCTAAGGACAAGGATTGGCTTAAAGCTTTCAAGCTCAGACTCTCATTTTACATTTTAGTGATCCAAGATCACATTTAGTCCATAGGAAAAGCCAATACTATCAAGGAGGGATGAGGTGTTGCTTAATGATCCTCTTGCTTCATGTGCTTAATGATATGCTCCAAAATGCTCAGCTACTTTCCCACTTCCACATATGACCTAAACCCTAAGCCAAACTCGGTCCTACCGATTCTTCCTATCCGGCGCCACCGAGTTTCACTTGTCATAAGCCACTGCCAAACCCTAATCAGTTCGTTCTCACCGATGGGATCTCGGTCTTACCGAGATGGGCTTGCAAACTCTCTGTTACCCATTGCAATATTCTCGGTCCCACCGAGATATGCAATCGGTCCACCGAGTTTGCTTGACCAAATCTCAGTTTCACTTATTACCCAAATCGGTCCCACCAAGTTTGAGTAATCGGTCAAACCAAGTTTTGGATTTACCCTACTACCATATTGGTCCTACCGAGTTGCATGTCAGTCCCACCGAAAATCTCTAACGGTCACTAGGTTTACATTTTCGGTCCGACCGAGTTTGTTGATTCGGTCCCACCAAGATTGGAAAACTGTGTGTAACGGTTGGATTTTGTGTGGAGGCTATATATACCCCTCCACCTCCTCTTCATTCAAAAGAGAGAGCCATCAGAACACATACACAATTCCAACTCATATGTTCTGAGAGAGAACCACCTACTCATGTGTTGAGATCAAGACATTCCATTCCTACCATATGAATCTTGATCTCTAGCCTTCCCAAGTTGCTTTCCACTCAAATCTTCTTTCCACCAAATCCAAATCCTATGAGAGTGAGTTGAGTGTTGGGGAGACTATCATTTGAAGCACAAGAGCAAGGAGTTCATTATCTACACACCATTTGTTACTTCTTGGAGAGTGGTGTCTCCTAGATTGGCTAGGTGTCACTTGGGAGCCTCCGACAAGATTGTGGAGTTGAACCAAGGAGTTTGTAAGGGCAAGGAGATCGCCTACTTCGTGAAGATCTACCGCTAGTGAGGCAAGTCCTTCGTGGGCGATGGCCATGGTGGGATAGACAAGGTTGCTACTTTGTGGAACCTTTGTGGGTGGTTGCTTCTTCGTGGACCCTTCGTGGGTGGAGCCCTTCGTGGACTCGCGCAACCGTTACCCTTTGTGGGTGGAGCCCTCCGTGGACTCGCGCAACTGTTACCCTTTGTGGGTTGAAGTCTCCATCAACGTGGATGTAGGATAGCACCACCTATCCGAACCACGGGAAAAACATCCGTGTCTCCAATTGCGTTTGAATTCTCCAAAACCTTCCCTTTACATTCTTGCAAGTTGCATGCTTTACATTCCGCTGCTCATATACTCTTTGCGTGCTTGCTTGATATGTATTGTGTGTGTTGAAATTGTGTCTAAAACTCCACTCAAACCAAAAAGGCATAAAAATTGCAACTTTAGCACTAAGTGTCTAATCACCCCCCTCTAGACACATCTACTTTTAGATCCTACATAAACGTGTTGAGCGCTCGACATTGAAGCAGTTTAGGTCGTTGGATGACAAGGAATACATGTGGCTTGATGACGTTTTATATTTACTTTAATACGGCTCTAGCAGAACATTCAATCGATCAAACCATACATTTCGTTCAGTCTGACTCCGACTTTAAATTATACGACGATCGATATAAAATAAACGGAAATGATAAACGTTCGGATTTTAAGCATGGCAATCCGAACGTTTTTCATGGAAAATTTAGATTACGCGGTGGCGGCGGGGTCGTATCGCGGTGGGAAGCGGCTCCTCTGCCGTGCTCTGTGTGTCGTCGGGCCACTGACCGACGGCGACGGCGGTGTCTTGCACCGTTGTTGACGTACTCCTGGATGTTGGCCTAGCTTTAAGGAAGGCCAAAATGTTCTGGACTTCGGAACGAGTCAACTGGCGGGAGGAGGCGACTGGCGTTGGTGCAAGGAAGCGGTCGACGACGGCCATCCATGCCGCTAAGGGGGGCACTGGCACCTACACGGGGACAGGCGCTGTCAACAGCGCGGCGGAGACATTCGTGTGCACGGGCACCGGCACGGGCGCACACGTCAGTGCACGCGCAGGCGCATGCGCAGGCGCATGCGCTGGCAGGTGCACGGGCGCATGGAAGTCGGGGGGAACTCGTGGAACCCCGTGGGATCAAGCTCGGCGACAATGTGCGGCTCCCAGCTCATCAATTCCACGGGGATGGGCGCTAGCGCAGTCGGGGCGACGGGAGCCGGAACAGGAGCGGGGACAGGCGCGGCGTCTTCCCGCAAGGCCAGTTCAAGCTCGTCCCAAAGCGCCTTATGTTCTTGAGACTCCGGCTAGGTGTCTTCCTCAGGAAACTGGAACACTAAGGGCAGACCATCGTGATGCGGCATGGCGTACGTTTAGGTCAGGCTAGTTGGAGGTAGACGACAGGAGAATCGGAGAGGAAGAGAGAGGATTGTAGCGATACCGGGTAGTGCAGGGTTGATTTTAAACTGCGGCGCCGACGACATTAAAAGTGGGAGCAGTTGGGACGACGGTGGGCGGCGGAGCCTGGTTAAAGGGCTCGCCTCCCAGTGAGCCTGCACAGTGGTCTGCTCGCACGCCTCCCTGATAGCCGGCGCAGCGGTCTGCTCGCACGCCTCCCGTCGACTCACACGCTTGCTCGGACAGCACCTGCCGATGAGAAGCAGGGACTCGTGGCGGCACGTAAACGCCCACGGTTTATATAGGAAAGCGTTCGCCTTAACGTGACAGGTCTTTGTTCCAAAATACCTTGGCTCTTCATTTGTGCAACTTGTCATAAGCAGCTTGTCTCAAATTGAAGAAAAAACTTACGAAGTAATATTTGTGCCATATCACGTGACCATGCTTAGTTTCAAGAATTTATGCTCACTTTTGGATTTTCTGAAATTTAAGATCCAGGATTCGAAACAATATCATAACCTGCATCATGCAATAAATTTTCAAGCCGTACATCTGTCATGTTGTATTTCTTAAGAAAGGATTTGGTCAAACATTTTGCTTAGTTAGACTTCAGACAAGTTATATATGTAGAGTAAAAGGATAATCCCTCCGTACCAGTGCATTGCCTGATATATTAACTCAAGTACTAGGCACGAACAAACGGGCTCAATTATGTGCTCATCCTGGTGTAGTAGTAGTAGTAGTACTAGGCAATGCAATTGACGGGTGACCTTGACGAGCGGCGACCAAGGGAATTGAACCGTGCTCGGCACGGTAGGTAACGTTCTCTAGTTACTAAAGCATCCCTCCGTTGTTCATCGGTAGTTATGGACCGGGGACATGAGGGGAATTTCCTAGGGCTGGAATTCTGGCCGCTAGATATTTCTACTTGAAACGCTGAGGCTCGACTGGTTGGGGTTGCCTAATGTGCGTACCACGCACGCCACCGAAGGACACGAGCCCGGTTTTTTTTAGGATCAACATGAGCCAAGGTCTGGCTAGTACGCCGTTGGGTCCTACCATTCGAGAATACGAAAGGAACCTTTTAAATTGCCGAACGAATCTATGTGTATTACAATACCCGTATTTTCCTTGCAAATACTAATCTCAACGTGGTAATTGATTTATGACGAGTTATTGAATTAGAGTGAGTTTGTGATATAGTGATCTCAACGTGGATTTCACATTTCATGGTATCCCTAGTAAGTTTTCCAATGCAAATTCAAATTTAAAAGATGAACAATATGGAGGTCAGAAAACTTTGTATGTATCAAGCATATGACCACACACACACACACAGAGACACACACGCACGAACACAACAACAATCCAATAAGTATAGTGCATCTATTTTTCCAAACCATGCATGTATGACACGAATTCAAAAATACTCCTTCTATTCCTATATATTAGTCTTTTAGAGAGTTCAACAAGTGACTACATACGGAGCAAAATGAGTGAATCTAGACTCTACAATATGTCTATATACATCCATATGTGCCAGTCCATTTGAAGCCTCTAAAATGACTAATATTTAGGAATCAAGGGAGTAAAATGTAAGACATCCATGGTCCTCAGTTCAATATTTAAAATGAACATGAAACTGAAACATGAATATTAAGTCTAGTACTACAATACATGCAAATGTTGTGTTTAGGCGGAGTTATGATTGTCGAGGGTCAACCCCTCGACCTTAGATAAAATTGTGGAGCTCTGTTTAGGGTTGTTTAGATTATATTTGTCCCCACCCTCCCAACCACCGATTGGTTGTGCACCCCCCCCCCCCCCTCTCCGGGAGAATATCATGTGCCCCCATACCTTAGATGCTATATGCCGATACGAGTTGCTTGGAGCTTGTAGATCTAAGATATAGCAGCTCACATGATGTGTCTTAATATTTTTGCAGGAAACCTTGATGAGTTTGAGAATTGCACACAATTTGTACAAAAACTACTTAGATGCCCTTTGATCCCATATCCAACGACCTCGAAGCTCGTACCACCGTAGCATCTAAGATGAAGGAGGACAACATATTCTCCTGTATGTAAGAATATCATGTGCTACCACACCTTAGATGCTTTGGTGATACAAGCTCTTCGGAGGCATTGGATTTGTGACCAAACACCTCCTCGGTGGTTTGAATGGTTTTTTGCAGAAAAGCCCCAAAAGAGTTCAGCCACTGCTTACAAGCACAAAGACTGCTCAGATGCCATTGGATCTCAGATCAAACGACCTCCAAGCTCGTATCACCGTAGCATCCAAGCTGCGATAGCACCTTATGTTTTCTCGCACGGGAGAGTATGAGGTGCTCCCGCACCGTAGATTCTATGGTGATACAAGTTCACTGAGATATAACAGCCCACAGTAGGAGGTTTGAATGTTTTTTGCAATATACGGCTGATAGAGTTTGGGAAATGCGCAAAAAGTACAAGTACTACGCATGTGCTATCTGATCACTGATCATACGACCTAGATGCTCATATCACCATAGCGGGTAATTAAGCTACGGGGAGCACCTAATATGAGCACCGGGGAGCCGTTGGATCGAAGATGCAGCAGCACACACGAGGCCTAGATGTTTTATTTGCAAAAAGACCTTTGGAGAGTTTGGAAATTGCGCATAATTACAAAGACTACTCCCAAGCCATTAGATCTCACTTCCAACGGTGCAAAAACTCGTATCACCATAGTATCTAAGCTGCGGGGTGGATGTGATATTCTATGCCGCTGTCATTTTTGTTCATAAACTTGAAAAAAATGTGTAACTCATGCCATTACTTGTCTAACCGCGCAAAGTGTTTGTTCAAAAAAACCATCCTACACTGAAATATCGGAACAACACACGGGGGTCCCACTTGTCATTAATCAAATTTGGACCTAAAACTAACAAATCTGAAAGACGAGATTCGAACTGGCAACCTGGACTACAAAGCGTAAGTCGATAGCCTGAAAAAACGAACGGTTGTTGGCTTTGTCCCATAACTTGATTTTATAAGTACTTGCGTTGAGTAGAGTAGAGGGTGTGCCTCGTCAACACGTGCATGAGCGTTGTCTCACTTACTGGTGGGTCCCAGGTCTGCGATCTCAATCTCTCTTCTCTCCATCGTCTAACCTTTGCACGGGCACACACGAAGAGTGGCGCTAGCTTTCCGTGGTGTTATTACAACTAAAAAAAGCTTGGAAAATAGAAGAATCACCTAGAACAAGAGACGTTGTGGCTGGTCGAGACGGAGCTAACCACATTTATCCTCTATGCCACGTTTGCATGATGAAGTTGTGTGGCTAGTGGGGTGTTTTCGACCGACTGGCTGGGTCCCGAGGTTGAACCATAGGTACTACATCTGATACAGTATATTTTTACACGCACATTTTTCCTCCGTGCCGAGACGTGGCACACCCTGCCGCGCGGTTTCGGGGTCCTCCCGGGTGGTGCACGCATATATTCTTCCTGACGTGGGACGCCCTACCGCATGTTTTCTGGGTCCTCCTCAGTCGTAGCGCCGAAGCAAGTAAATGAGTCGTCAAATCACGAAAGACCACCTTTCCCGCCGAGTACATCAGTGAAGCACAGTGGCTGGCTAGTTGGGCTAGTTTGACCGATTAGCTAGGCTGCCGCCACACTTGTTTTTTCATCCCTTTTTTATCTACTTGCCGGCAGGTAAATTTAAATATCCACCGCGGCATTGCTCTGGTGTTTGGGTGCGGCAGGATTTTTAATTTTTTGATTGACAGGAGCAGGCGTGGTAGGATTTTTAATTTTTTTTATTGACGGGAGCAGGCGCGGCAGAAATTAGTCACGATGACTCCGCCTATAAAAACCCACTGCTCCCTGATGTGAGAAGTCGTCGACTGGTGTTTTGCCGTGGTGAAAACAAAAAGATTCCCCGCTCCCTCCGCCTTCCCGTAGATTGCATTCCCTTTCAGCCGTTTCGCCCCCTTTGCTTCCTCTCCCCATTGCTTCTACCTGGTGCCATGGCGGCGCAGCAGATCGCGGAGTCCAAGGTGAGGCGCGTGACACTGGCTCCCGTGGACCGGGAGTGGGCGGTTGCACCTTGCATGGGACTTCGGTGGTGTTTAGGTGCCCTCTGCATGGGCATGTCCATGTCTCGGCGCAACATGACCGTTGGATCAAACTCAGACGGTGCAGATCAGTCACTGTAGCACAAAGTGTGTGGGTGTGTTTGGTTGCATTCTCATCTCAATATAGTTGTTTCCTCTTCGTGTATTTTTGTCAACCTACTAGTGTGGACTCATGCACCCTTCATGCACTCTGCCAAACACCCAAAAGTGGGTCGAGAAGGGAACTTTTGCTCCCATCCCGTGCACCCTTCATACACCCTGCCTAACACTATTCGTGCTTCATATGGTTGATGTTTCGTGGAGTATTGTAGCACCATACTCTCCATGCGCTGTGGACCTAGTTCTGTTAACATTGATCCCACCGTTCATTCTCGATCGGACAGTCGAAAAACCGGTACTATGTTACATATAGGAGTAGTTGACATGCGCACAACATCATTTGTTATCGTCATATCTTACTACACTAGCAACAAGATTGTGTAGTACTAACGTATGAACCACTGCACATGCCTAGTAGTAGGAGCACTATGTATGTTCAAGTGGCTGCCGTGTTTCGCACTCCTCCGTCGTAAGAGTGGAAACGCTTGCTGTAATCATTTTTTTTCTTCAGAAAAACAGTGGACATGCTCTACCAAGCGGATCCTCCTCCAGCCATGCACTAAATTACTCACTTTCGCCGACGTGTGGGACAGCCAGCACCTGGGTCCACCAGCCATGCACTAAATTACTCCGTAGTAGAGTGACGGTAGACTACCCCGATCGAACCGCCGCAGTAATGCCCAATGAGCCGTCAAATCACAAAACCCCCTCCTTTCCAGCAGTAAGTTGGACGGACGAAACAACCATCATTTCACTCTTCTCTCTCAGCTTCCTCTCTTGAAGAAAAACCCCACTCGCTTCGCTTCTCCCTCATCTCGTTCCTCCTTTCACTCTTCTCTCTCAGCTTCCTCTCTTGGATGGACGCCAGAGCACCGGCCGACGTGATGTCTATGGCTCTGGCCAAAACTATCGAGGGTCATGGAACGAAGAAGCGCAAGCACCCCGCCGAGACTACCGCAGACAAGCTCAAAGCCATCGCCCTATCCAAGCCCCCCTCTCCGGGATCCCTCATTAAGCAAGTCTAGGTAATGTCTCTTGTTGACGATCTTTTTCTCGATCTTGATCGTGTTTTTTCATCTAACACGTGGTACTAGTACTGGTAGTACAACTTTCTGGGTGATCTTGCATGTGATTTTAGTGTGCCAAATGACGGTTCTAAATTCCTATTTTAACCAAAACATGCGAGAGGTTGACACTGATTTCTTATAGATTACTTTCAACTACTCCCTCTGTCCCAAATTTCTTGTCTTAGATTTGTCTAGATACGGATGTATCTAATACTAAAATGTGACTTAATACATATTCTAGTGTCTTTGTTCACTCATTTCTGTGCGTATATGTAGTCATATATGGAGTATAATATCGAAAATCATCTTATATTTCTGAACGGAGGTAGTAATAAAATATGGTTTCTGTTTGAATTAGAACCAGTTCCGCGGTGGAGATGAAGTTCTCAAAGTCATGCCGTGTGAACTCTAAGACCTGATGATGAGTTCTACTGCTGAACTATCCAGCTGTTGTGTCCTTGTCGCCACATGTCCTGAACTAGTGTTTTCATGTAGCATTGTTGTCAGGCGTGTTCTCGAGGCTGTACTTGACCACAACAATTTCCTGGTTGTGCCTTCGATTACGAAGGGTGTGGTTCTTGTAAAGCTTCCCAACAAATCTCATGCGACATGTCTTCATCATCATGTTTATGAGTGGAAAGACCACTCTGTTAGCTTCTCCAAGGTTGACAAGATGGTGATGGTGCATGTAGACATCTCACACGAAGTCCATGGCCTAGTCAGTTATGCGGGGTTCATCCCGTAGGTCGATGGCAAGAAATAGTCTGTAGAGTTTAGTTAGTGCAACTTTGCTTGTCTGTAGTAAGTACTATTGTTCAGTACTTAATTTGTGTTTGTGAACCATGTATTGTTTATTAGTACTGCCGCTTTTGGTGTGTGGTCAGTCCTGAGAATGGTCTATGTTAATGTTTGTCCACTCAATTCAATCTATATATTTTGAAGTATCCAGATCATATTTTTTGTGAGGACGGTTTATCAATTATGGTTACACTCCAATATCTTTATGCATTGCAGGGTTTATCGCACCCACCAGGATTTCCAGTCCCATGGATGTTCGGTCCATACAATTTGTCACGACCTTTGGACTATCCTGCTTGTGGGAGTAGGCGGGGCCCCTGCATGCCACACGTAATTGGACGATCAATCTTCTATTTAGTACTTCAACATAGTGATTTCCTGGTAAGGATTCACTCGTGTCACATCAAGTAAATCTTATTGATTTATTGTCTAAATCTTATTGATTTAATGTCATGTTTTCTTTCTTTTCCTGCAATTTTACGATGTAGGTTTTGCCATGTGACATTCATCACAGAATAAACCGTTTGGTTTGCTCTACGATGGCTATTTTTGCAGGTTTCACTTCTTATGTCGTGTCAGTAACGAAGGCACTGTCCATCACTTATATTACTGGAAAAAATTGGATTAGTCTGTTGTCTGAGTACAAGCTGAATCCCTATGATGAACTGCAGTTTGGTTTAACAAAAATGCCACAATTAGTCCTTCTCACGTTTAAAAGAAATGAAGAAAAAAACTGGATCACGGTCACGGATCCTAGTCAAGTTAGAAAGCTGATCATAGCAGACCAGACACGATCGCCGCTGTCTCGCACAGATCAAGCACCGGCAGTTGCTCTAGCACTGACAGCGGCAGCAGCTCAGTCTGATCCAGCTGAGGATTGGGCACCGACCGCGTTAGTGGATCAGTCTGATCTACCGAAGGATCGGGCATCGACACCGGCACCTGCTCCGACACCGGCACCAGCTCTACAAGGAGCACCATCTCTGGCAGCAGCAGCGGCTTCGGCACCTGCACCAACACTTGCACTTGCATCTGCTCCGGCCTGTGCAGTTGCACCGGCAACAGACTGGGCTGCAGTTTGCACTTCATATACCAAAGTCCTTACAAAAACCAACATGTCCACCTTCTTGGTAAGCATTGGCCGCCCAAGTGCTTCGTTCTATTTTCTTTCCATGTTGTTTCACATGATTCACTGTGTTGATCTAACTGTTTGGGTATGTCTTCTTGTTTGCAAATAGAGAATTCCTAGAGCAACAAGGGGGTCGTTCAACAATCTGGGCGACCACGGCCAAGTTTCTCTTACCATGCGCAGCCTTGGTGTGAATGAACCTGCTCAATATACCGTAAGTACAAAGGATGGTCGCATGATGATTGATGCTAAAGGATGGTCAAGGTTCAAATCTAAATCATATCTTGCGGTAGGGGATGATGTCAAAATCAAACTTTCTCGACAAGGAGAGCTGGTCCAAATCAACTTTGAAATTCTTCAGTAGCAGCACGCAACTGTCGAACTGATCTATCCTCCGAGAGATTTTGATGTAATAATCTGGCACGGTGAAACAAGTGTCCTGTGTGTATAAGTAGTACGACAGTATTATTTATCACATGGTATATAGTTGATAGAATTGGAACTCTGATTGCTGGTTAGGAACTGTCATTCGATTTCATTCCAACAACTGACATGCTTTATTCAATTTTGTGTATTCGCCTTGCGACAGCATCTAAAACCAGCACTGTACCGATCGCTTGCAATATGAAAAGCGCTGAGGTAGAACACATGGGCCCGCAAACATGTAGGGTCGGCCTGCGGCCCAAAGTCCAGAACCGTGAGCCTATCTGAGTATTATATTCTCAGGTGAACCCCCATAAAAAAAGCTGAACCCCCATAATGCCCGTGCGTTGCAGAGGGAGTATATTTATCGGCAAGGTGAGCCTGTGATATAAAAGATTTGTATATTTCTTTACAGAGGGAGTATCTCTCTGTCAAAAAATATATTTATGTGTAACTAGTTACTCCTGTCTTTCTACTTCCTTTCACTGATATGTGGGGCAACCGACAACGGAGTCCACGTGCCACATGCACAAATTAGAGTGCACAACTTCACGGTAGACACACCCCGGTCGTAGCGCCGCAGTAATGCCCAATGAGCCGTCAAATCACAACCCCCCTTTCTAGCTTTAGCAGTAAGCTGGACGGACGAAGCGGCAATATTTCACTGGGCCTGAATCCCCTTCTCCCTTGTCTGCTTGTTCAGAGAAAACCCCCTCTCGGCGATTGCATAGGGTTTTCTCATGGAGAACCAGGTACGAATTCTTCATCCATCCCCGATAAATCCAAGTCCCTTGGTCACAGGTAATGCTAGGATGGCAGCCGCCGCCGTTGATGCATTTTTCTTCCTACTGAATCTAGTGTGTTTCATTTGCAGTGCCCAAAGTGTGAGTACCCTACAGGTTTCTGCGCCCTCGGCGAGACGCCACACTTGTTCCTTCTCATCCTAACACAGCATTTTGAAACGCGCAAAGTATGTTCCTAGAATCCTCTTTTCTATCCGGGAGGGTGGGGGTTTTTTGAACATGCTGTGTTCTCATATTATTTTTCCTGCAGTGTATTATTTGCTCTGCCAGAATACATGTACTCAAGATGCTCGGCCTTGCCATAACTGAGTACACTAGTTTAATGGTCACAGTCAAGACAAGCCATGGATATAGGTTCCGAGTTGGGTTCATGAACCAAGAAGATCGCTGCTTTTTTATGGCCGAACTTGGATAAACTTTCTCAAGTGTTACGTACTGAAAGTTGGCGCACGAATGTTGATGGAAATAGCAGAACCTAGTCTCACCTTCACTGCGATCTTCCACCCCGACGTTGTTCCAATTGTTCATCCATGTTAGTTTTGTATCTGGTTCTTGATTGTTGCCTCGATTACTTCTTAATCCACCTATTCTGTCTAACTAATCACAATTTAACTTTAGAAGTAGCAACGAATCTCTCACGAAGATGCTACTTCTAACTAATATTTTCTTATAATTGGTGGCATGTGTAGGTTTTTTCAGAGTTAAGCAGTCTGCTCGTTTGTTAATCTGTAATAACTCGGCTGTTACTAATGGCACTGAAGTTGACTGGATCGACATCCACAAGTTCCTACACTTTATTGATCGTCTTGAGGTCCTTGTGGGGCATTTCAATGGTGGAAAGCCACATGGGATATGTGTGCCACTGCTGCACTCGTTGAACAGGTCCAACTGTGTCGAGAAACTTATGGTACGAGCTATTTTCTGTTATATATGTTGTTCATAAACTATTGCTTATACACAGTTTTACAGTTGTGATCTTCTTGAAACA
The DNA here is from genome assembly GCF_003073215.2 of Triticum urartu. NCBI lineage: Eukaryota > Viridiplantae > Streptophyta > Magnoliopsida > Poales > Poaceae > Triticum > Triticum urartu. The sequence goes on along the minus strand of NC_053022.1, from coordinate 378,669,752 downwards.
GGAACAGCCGAGTTCTATTGTTCCTATACAAATGCCTGACCATGGTCAGGTCAAACTTGTGCTTGGTCACAACATGATGTTTATGTTGACCAACTCAATTCCCCTTGGAGGTGAAAAGATACTTGTTCATGGGTGGTCTCAAATAATGAAGGCCCGTCCATCTTGGAGAATAGGACAGAAGATTATGTTCATGCTTTTCCATGGCTCTAAAGTGAATATCCTGTTTATTGACCACGTTGCGAGCTGAAGCCGCTTTTAGAAGGTTGTGGATGCACGGGATGGCGCCTGGGCCTTGTCCTGGGGCTTGGCGGCCTCACCCTTGGTTAACTGTAGGCAAAGTAGCACTGTTCGAGGCGCGCTTTGTACGGTTGAACATGTATAAGTACTCATACTACTTTCAGCTTTGGTTGTTAAGTGCCCCAGCTGGTTTCAGTTAAGGTTGTTAAGTACTCCTGTTGCTTTTACAGTCTATCGTGTTTCTTCAGTCCTATCTTCCTCCAGCCGCCAAAACCAAACCAGCGTCGGCGGGGCCGTCTGCTTCCGCCTCCCACGGCTGGCTGCGCCTCAGCGCACGCATCGCCGCCCCACCGTCTCCTAAATCATTAACGCCGACGTCCTCCGCGTGCTTTGGTGCGCTCGCCGCGCGCCGCCCTCTCGCGTTGTCAACATGGTCAACAAACAACAGGAATCGGCAGAAGTACGTGGACAGGATGACAGTAGGGGCCCACCACGTCAATGTATGGAAAAATAAAATGCTTCCTCCTAGTGTTTTCCTGACATCTGGGACCCACAACATTGTGAGCGTATATAGTCAATAGACAAGAGAACAGCACATGATTGGCTGACACCTGGGACATAGCTACTCGAGCAGTATTTTTTTGTTTGGTATTGTTGAGACGGAGCAGAGTTTGAACTGGGTTGTGGCCCGTCTAGCCCAGGCTTATATTTTATGTTCACCATGTGACCAGCCCAGCTATTTTTTCTTTGTGAAAATGAGCCCAGTTTATTTTTTCTGAAGAATACCCAAAAATGAGCCCGTATAGCCTACTTATTTTTCTACGCCCTGATGGGATGCAACTCTTTCAAGACGCCTGCAAATCTTGAAAGTAATATGAAATGGGTTGTAAATATAAAAACAGATGACAAATTTGCAATTACTTTATAATTTCTGAATTTTTCACATTTTCAGATTCCTATTTCACTGGGCATTAACCTAATTTAAATATATCTTCAAAGTACTTTAAATCTGGCTCGACATTTCAGTATTAAAAATAGTTTGGAACCCACAGAAATATGCGAAATTGGCCCAGGCCAACCAGAAGAACGACTGCAATAAATTGCATAAGAAGTTGCCATGAGCTATATATATAAATTATTAAAAAAAGAGGGAGTGGTCTGACTTGTGGGCCTGTTTAGTTGACGCGTATGCAAGATTTTTTTAGTTATTATATACGTCAACAAACGATTCTAGCAGACGTAACCGTTGGATGTCAATCCAACGGCCGTCGTGTTTCTTCAATCTCTGATCTTCTTGCTCCAGCCGCCAAAGCAGCGCCGGTGGGACCGCCTAATCCCGCCTCCCGTGGCCAGCTGTGCTGTCGCGCGGGCCTCAACGCCCCCTACTACTCCCACCGCTGGCCAGGGCATCCCTCTACTCACCCACTGTTGTTCTGCGCCTATGGCAGCCTCACACCGCAGCCGAACTGGTGAACCCTCGTACTCCTCTCCGCGCGGGCTTCCACTGCCGCGTCTTCCCCGGCTCCACGTCGTCCCCTTCCTAGGCCTCGCCGTCGTCCACCTTCGTGGTGCTCTCGGCGCGGCATGGTCAATGTGGTCAACAACCGACTTCCATCGGAAGAGTACTGTACATGGAGAGGCTGACAGCTGGGTCCACGACAGCCGCAAGGAAGTGCCTCCTTATTATGCGGAAAATAATTATTCCTCCACCTGACAGCAGGGACCCACCGGACAGGCCACCAGTATTTTCCGAAAAAAAACATTTTCCCCTGACTGCTCGGACCCACAGGACGGGCCATCGTATTTCGTGAAAAAATGTTCACCCCGCTGTCAGCTCGGACCAACCGGAAGGCCTTTGTCAACTTTAGTCAATATATGAACGATTCTAGCTCAAGTGCCCGTACGATGTCCATCCAACGGCCGTAGTGCTTCTTCAACCTCTGGTCTTCTTGCTCCAGCCGCCCAAAGCAGCGCCGGTCATGCCGCCTGCTCCTACCGCCCGTGGCCGGCTATGATGCCACGGAGGCCTCACTGCCCCCTACTACTCCCACCGCCAGCCAGGCCATCCCTCTACGCACCCACACCCCCTGTTATTTTGCAGCGACGGCAGCCGAACGAGTGAACCCTCATACTCCTCTACGCGTGGGCATCCATGCTACGTCTTGAGCTTGTGTTGGTTTTCCCCGAAGAGGAAGGGATGATGCAGTAGAGTAGCGGTAAGTATTTCCCTCAGTTTTTGAGAACCAAGGTATCAATCCAATAGGAGCCCACGCTCAAGTCCCTCATACCTGCACAAAGCGATAGCTACCCGCAACCAACGCGATTAGGGGTTGTCAAGCCTTTCACGGTCACTTACGAGAGTGAGATCTGATAGATAGAATATTTTTGGTATTTTTGATATAAAGATGCAAAGTAAAAAGTAAAAGCAAAGTAAATAGCAAAACAAGATTAAAGTGATGGAGATTGATATGATGAGAATAGACCCGGGGGCCATAGGTTTCACTAGTGGCTTCTCTTGAGAGCATAAGTTTTCTACGGTGGGTGAACAAATTACTGTTGAGCAATTGACAGAATTGAGCATAGTTATGAGAATATCTAGGCATGATCATGTATATAGGCATCACCTCCATGAAAAGTAGATTGAAACGATTCTGCATCTACTACTATTACTCCACTCATCGACTGCTATCCAGCATGCATCTAGAGTATTAAGTTAAAAACAGAGTAACGCTTTAAGCAAGATGACATGATGTAGAGAGATAAATTCATGCAATATGAAATAAACCCCATCTTGTTATCCTCGATGGCAACGATACAATACGTGTCTTGCTGCCCCTTCTGTCACTGGGAAAGAACACCGCAAGATCGAACCCAAAGCTAAGCACTTCTCCCATGGGAAGAACTACCAATCTAGTTGGCCAAACCAAACGGATAATTCGAAGAGACTTGCAAAGATAACCAATCATACATAAAAGAATTCAGAGAAGATTCAAATATTGTTCATAGATAGACTTGATCATAAACCCACAATTCATCGGTCTCAACAAACACACCGTAAAAGAAGAAGATTACATCGAATAGATCTCCACAAGAGAGGGGGAGAACATTGTATTGAGATCCAAAAAGAGAGAAGAAGCCATATAGCTACTAACTATGGACCCGAAGGTCTAAGGTAAACTACTCACACTTCATCGGAGAGGCTATGATGATGTAGAAGCCCTCCATGATGATGGCCCTCTCCGGTGGAGCTCCGGAACAGGCCCCAAGATGGGATCTCGTGGATACAGAAAGTTGCGGCGGTGGAATTAGGTTTTTGGCTCCTCTTCTGATCGTTTGGGGGTACGTGGGTATATATTGGAGGAAGGAGTACGTCGGTGGAGCACCGAGGGGCCCACGAGGCAGGGGGCGCGCCCTGTAGGGGGGGCGTCCCCCACCCTCGTGACCGCCTCTTTGACTCCTTGGAGTAGGGTCCAAGTCTCCTAGATCACGTTCGGTGAGAAAATCACGTTCCCGAAGGTTTTATTTCGTTTGGACTCCGTTTGATATTCTGTTTCTCCGAAATACCGAAATAGGCAAAAAAAAGCAATTCTGGGCTGGGCCTCCGGTTAATAGGTTAGTCCCAAAAATAATATAAAAGTGGAATATAAAGCCCAATATAGTCCAAAACAGTAGATAATATAGCATGGAGCAATCAAAATTATAGATACGTTGGAACGTATCAATCCACTGCTGCATCTTCCCTGGCTCCGCGTCGTCCCCTTCCTAGGCCTCGCCGTCGTCCACTACCCTGGTGCTCTCGGCGCGGCATGGTCAACGTGGTCAAGGAATGGCTTCCATCGGACGTGGACTATATGTGGAGAGGCTGACAGCTGGGTCCACGGCCACAGCAAGGAAGTGCCTCCTTATTACGCACAAAATAATTATTCCTCCACTTGACAGTTGGGTCCCACCGGACGGGCCACTGTATTTCATAAAAAAACGTTTCCCCCTGACTGCTGGGACCCACCAGCTACATCTTCACACGCAAGGAAGTGCGTCCGGGCAAAAAAAAATGATTCGCCCCCCTGACTGTTGGGACCCACCAGCTACATCTTCGCAGGCAAGGAAGTGCTTGATAGTCGGGACCCACCTGGTCGAAGCGTACGTAGCGTTGTCATTCTGGTCGCGAACGTGTACGTACATATATACTGGTGGATGTAGAGGCGCGCACGTGTCGTAGTAGAGGCGCGCACGTGTTGTAGTAGAGGCGCGCACGTAGCATGTACATGTACATACAGCGGCCAGGGTGCAAGAAAGAAAATACGGCCACGTATGTGTACATACGGGCGGGGTCAAGAACGCCTACTCGCGCATATGTACGACCAGGGCTCGTGTACATGGCTGGGTCGGAACGGAGAAACAGCGTCGTCGTCGTGTTCATGGGGAGGCAACGGAATGCGTCGTGTTCATGGGGAGGCAACGGAATGCGTCGTGTTCATCGGGAGGCAACGGAACGCGTGGGAACCAACCGACTGGGTCGGAACGAAATGCGTGGTCGTGTTCATCGGGAGGGCTTGGGCGGAATAGGCGACGGAAACGAGGCCTGGCGTACCTTAAAATGAAGGAAACGGACCTCCTACGTTCGACCGGGTCCTGTTGATCGGGAGGGGTGTGGTGTACCGCAAAACGGAGGAAACTGACCTCCTACGGTCGAAACGGGGGTCCTGTTGATCGGGAGGGGTGTGGCGTACCGCAAAATGGATGAAACAGACCTCCTATGGTTGAAACGGGGGTCCTGTTGATCGGGAGGGGTGTGAGGTACTGCAAAACAGACAAAACGGACCTCCTACGGTCGAAACGGGAGTCCTGTTCATCAGGAGGGGTGTGGCGTACCGCAAAACGGGACTCCACGGGATACTGTTCATCTCCACTGTCGACCTCCTCCAGCCTCCACGGGCTACCGTCAACCTCCTCCAGCCTCCACGGGCTCCTGTTCATCCAGCCTCCACCGCACGCTACTCCACTGGCTACTGTTCAACCACCCCTCCACCGTCTACTGTTCATCCTGCCCTCCACACCATGGTGTCCTATTCAACCACCCCTCCACGGGCACCCCTCCACCGTCTACTGTTCATCCAGCCCTCCACCACACCACGGGGTCCTGTTCATCCAGAGGCAACACCATCGCTCACTGTTCATCCAACCCCCCCCCCCCCCCCCCCCCCCCCCCCCCGCAAGGCTCACTGTTCATCCCAGAGGCAGCATCAATCGGCTTCAGTTAGCAGCAGTAGCGAAGGAATCGCTCGATCGAGTTCAGTTAACAGCCATCGATTGATCGCTCGGGTTCAGTAACGCGTAGCCTGTAGTGCAATCGCTCGGGTTCAGTTAGAGCCCAACGCCTCGCTCGGGTTCAGTTAGAGCAAACGCCTCGCACACACGCGCGTACGTGTACGAGAGAAACGCGCATCGCTCGGAACCCGACCTCCCATCGTAACCGGGAACTCCCCGAAATTTTCCTCGCCCTCGCTTCTACCACGGTTTTTTCCGTCATGGACAGCCTAAAGAATTTCATGCAGCTGCGTCTCCGGCCCGCCCAGGACGAAAAGCCCATTTTCTGTCATGATTTTTTGTCATAGAAGTAGGAGCCCACCACATCTATGATGATACCGGGTTTTGTCACAATTATCGTCATAGAAGTGTCATATGTATGACAAAAAAAATTCGTTCGGCCCAAAATGTCATGGATGTGTCTTTTTTTTGTAGTGCACCAACGTGGTCTTTCACAAGAACAACTCGTGATCCTTACGGCGATCACAACCACGACCATCATCTGGTCCCAAATGCCTCGATGGTCTTTCTGCCATCCATCACCAATGCAAAGTTCATAGCTTAGGGTGCATTTTTTATTAAATGTTGACTCATGGTGGGACCTACTACGAGGTGTTCGTGACCGTGGACTCAGCTATCGATAGATTATGCACTCTACAGAGGTAGCACACTGTACCCACACCATGAAACCCATGGCCTCGCACTCCCATTCGGGTGGACCAACGGCATTCCGACAAAACCCTTCCATTGCCACGGCACTCTCCCGGCCACTCCGACCCACTCCCCAACGGGCTGGTCCTCGGTGGCCCCGTGTCTACCAAAGACACCCCGACCACCGTCGTGGTCAAAACAATCCCACTCGGGGACTCGGTACCATAATCTCATCAACGAGCACACAAGATTATGCCTGCTTACCGGGCCAGGGCAAGCACGGCATAACCTTCCCTAGTTGGAGGCACCGACCAAAGGCCATGTTAATGGACCAAATCAAGGCCTTCCCAAAAAGGCAAATGTGGTTGCACTGGGAAAGAAACTCAATTCAGCGGCACCATGACCAAGTCAACGGTATATTCAAGTTGACTTATATTCAGGTTCAACTTCAAAATGAAAATGACCGGTGTCATAGCATGCCATAAAATGCAAAACTACACATGCATCTCATAATAATAAAAATGACCGAGGTCATCCATATACACACCAAGCATAAACATCAACAACTCATATCACCTTACTGCTCAAAATGACTCACAACTTAACCAAAATATTTTGCAACATGTTTTATTAATTTCTCACGCAAGAAAGTAACTCTGATAAATTTCTCATATGCTTGACAAAAGATTTCACTATCAACAGCTCCTAATTTATTTATCAACTAAGTTGGGTTCAAGCATTCGGTAAGACAAGTAAAATGATTAAACAAGTATTTAACAGGATATTTTCTAGCAAATTTTTATCAATTTATGTAGGCAAGAACAATGCTTTAAATAATTACTAACATGCATAACAAAATCATTTCTAACATCACCACAAATAAACCTTAACTTACTTTACCCACTAAACTAGTTTCAATCATTCTGTAAATCAATATTTAACAGAATACAAATAACACAATAATTATTTAAATGCATGGATTAATCATTTCATTCAAGTAAGAAAATCACAAATACTGAAATGACACCATGAAAATGTTGTTGTGGCTTGCCTTAGTGCAGATGAGGTTCACAAGCCTTCTGGTGATCCTCAAGACAAGCCTCACCCTCTGAAAATAAATTTAAACACAAAAAGCAAATATCAAGAACACTTCTGAAAATCACCAGAAATTCTAAACAGCTTAGAAAAATCTCATATTTGGTGAGCTTGTAGATTTATTTTCAAAGAACACAATGCAAAAAGAATCAATTCATTTGGACTTATGGTTGAAGAGTTATAAATGTTTGAAGTTCTCTGGAATATAAATGATTTTGAATTTAAATAAACAGTTGAGGGGGGTGACGTCGAAGGCGTAAAACCTCAGGACGCCACCACTCGTACCGCTTCGCACGCGTACAGAGTGGCTGACTAGCGGGCCCCGCTAGTCAGGTGGGGGAAGGGGGAGAAAGAAACAGAGAAGGCCGCGGCTTCGCCAGAGCTCTCGCCGGCGACGAGGGCTTCTTGGCCCAAACGAGAGGGAGGGATTTAGAGAGCACATGATGGCGCACCTGCCCGTACCCGTAGCGTGGCTAGGGGTGGTCGAACAACGTCGGAAACAAGCTCGCAAGCGGAGGTAGAACGCGGAGGTTGCCGGAGTTGAGGAAGACGGTGAGCGGAGGCCACTCCAGGGGCTCCAAGCGGGCGAGACGGCCTCACCGGAGAGAGGCGGCAACCCAGGAGGGGTTGCCCTGGCCTGGGAGAGGCTACAGCTTCCGCGACGACTAGAGGAGGTCGCCGGCGAGCTCGAGCTTGGGGACGGCGGCCCGAGGACTGCCTGGCCAGGCTATGGCTTCCTACGCAGTCGTGGAGTGTACCGGAGTGTTGGATGGTGCCCGAGGAGGCTGGGGGTGGCCCTATTTATAGGCGAGCGGCGAGGGGGCTTCGAGCTCCGCCGGCGGACACCTGTCCACGGCGCCCCGAGACGAGCGGCGTCAGTGAGAGTGGGAGAAGGCGACGGAGGTCACGCGGCAACTATGGGCGAACGGAGACGAGCACAGGGTCGAGAGGATGGCGACGAGCATAGTGCGCTCCGCACTGTTGGGCTGGCCGGACCTTGCACGTGCTCGCTGTGGCGAGCTCCGGCGTCGGCTAGCGCTAGAGGGAGGTTAAGGGCTTAGAGACGTAGATGGTGGCGCGGTTTGGCACGCTCGGGCAGGCGAGGGAAGCGAGCACGCGCGAACAGAGCGCTCAGTGACGCTCAGAGCGCGTCGACACGCATGCCAACACCCCTGGACGAACATGGTCACCGCGTGAACTATGACATTAGGCCGACCTAAGCACAAACTTGATGTCTGGCATGATGTTCGTGGTAGATTTGAGTGTTACCACGAATTGGTTTGGATCCAGGTGAAGTAGAGAGGTTTTTACAGGCCAGGTAAGTTTCTGATTAGTAGCTTTGAACAGTTACTATGGTCAAACGGCTGGGAGATTGAGGCTGTGCTTTGGAGGCTAGTTATAAGTTACTAAGGTAAAGATGCACAAGAATGTTCATGTCAAATGGAGCAAGTAAAATGGTAGTTGATGTAGAAACCACCATTTCTGTCCATAACAGAAAATATTTTCTGTAGCAAAAATATTCCAAAAAGTGTTGAAATAGTTTTGCTCAGGAAAGTGCCCTAGGGTTCACAGAATATTTGTGAATTATCTCAGATTTTTCTGAGCCATAAAAATTAGGGTTGCTTTGAAGCAAACAGATCTGGCTAGGGTTTCTGAAAGAAAATGAATATTTTTCTTTCCAAAGATTATTTTGTGGTGGATCAGAAGTGAAATGATGATTTAGGAGGGAAGTGAAGCACTTGGGTGAAAGCCAAGGATGCCCAAGGGTTTAGGTCCTTATGAAAAGATTCAAGAACTCCAAGTTTCAGAAAATTTTCAAATGAAAATCAAGCAAATTAGAGGGGGCAAAAACCAGGCTGTCACAAACCTCCCCCACTTAGAATGAATCTCGTCCTCGAGATTCGGTTGCTTGGGAAAACCACTTTGGATACTGATCCCTAAGGAATTCTTCCCACTCCCAAGTCGCTTCTGACTCTGTGTGATTCTCCCACTGAACCTTATAAAATTTTCTGACTTTACTGCGAGTGAACCTTTCCATCTGATCCAAAATTTTGAACGGTCTCTCTTCATAAGTTAAATCTTTTGCCAACTCTATCTCAGCCATTGCAGTCCTTTTCTCAGGCGGGGATATGCATCGTCTCAATTGCGAAACACGGAACACATTGTGTACGTCTGCCAATTCAGGGGGTAGTTCCAGTTGATATGCAACCGTACCCACTCGAGACATAATTGGGAATGGACCAATAAATCTGGGTGCCAGCTTTCCACGAGTCTGAAATCTCTTGAATCCTTTCATAGGAGTGACTCGGAGGTATACGTGTTCTCCGGGTTCAAAACTGACCTGCCGACGCATTGCATCATAATAACTCTTCTATCGAGATTTTGCTAATTGCAGTCTGTCTCTGATTTCCCTAACTTGTTTTTCAGCTTCCATCATGAGATCCGTTCCGAAGATACGGCTATCTCCAGTCTGAGACCAATTTAGAGGAGTGCGGCACTTTTGGCCATACAGAGCTTTGTATGGTGACATCCTTAAACTGGTCGGGAATTGTTGTTATAAGAGAACTCGGCATATGGCAAGCAATCTTCCCATTTAACTCCTTTGGCTAGCACACAGGTCGTAACATATCTTCGAGTATTTGATTTACCCGCTCTGTTTGTCCATCTGTCTGAGGGTGATAGGCAGTACTATATTTCAGTGCTGTCCCCAAGGCTTGATGGAGACAGGACCAAAAAGCGGAGGTAAACAAGGAACCTCGGTCGTAAGTTATAGTTTGGGGTACTCCATGCACTACAAAAAAAAAGACACATCCGTGACATTTTGGGCGAACAATTTTTTTTCTGTCATACATATGACACTTCTATGATGATAATTGTGACAAAACCCGGTATCATCATAGATGTGGTGGGCTCCTACTTCTATGACAAAAAAATCATGACAGAAAATGGGCTTTTCATCCTGGGCGGGCCGGAGACGCAGCTGCATGACATTCTTTGGGCCGTCCATGACGGAAAAAACCGTGGTAGAAGCGAGGGGGAGGAAAATTTCGGGGAGTTCCCGGTTATGGTTGGAGATCAGGGGCCGAGCGAAGCGTTGGGCTCTAACTGAACCCGGGCAATTGCACTACAGGCTACGCATTACTGAACCTGAGCGATTGATCGATGGCTGTTAACTGAACCCGATCGAGTGATTCCTTCGCTACTACCGCTAACTGAAGGTGATTGATTAGATGAACAATGAGCGTTGCAGGGGGGTTTGGATGAACAGTGAGCAGTGGCGTTGCCTCTGGATGAACAAGACCCCGTGGTGTGGAGGGCTGGATGAATAGTAGACGGTGGAGGGGTGCCCGTGGAGGGGTGGTTGAACAGGACCCCGTGGTGTGGAGGGCTGGATGAACAGTAGACGGTGGAAGGGTGCCCATGGAGGGGTGGTTGAACAGTAGCCGGTGGAGTAGCATGCGGTGGAGGCTGGATGAACAGGAGCCCGTGGAGGCTGGAGGAGGTCGACGGTAGCCCGTGGAGGCTGGAGGAGGTCGACGGTGGAGATGAACAGTATCCCGTGGAGTCCCGTTTTGCGGTACGCCACACCCCTCCCGATGAACAGGATCCCCGTTTCGACCGTAGGAGGTCCGTTTCATCCGTTTTGCAATACGCCACACCCCTCCCGATCAACAGGACCCCGTTTAGACTGTAGGAGGTCCGTTTCATCCGTTTTGCGGTACGCCACACCCCTCCCGATGAACAGGACCCCCGTTTCGACCGTCGGAGGTCCGTTTCGTCCGTTTTGCGGTACGCCACACCCCTCCCGATCAACAGGACCCCCGTTTCGACCGTAGGAGGTCTGTTTCCTCCATTTTGCGGTACGCCACACTCCTCCCGATCAACAAGACCCCCGTTTCGACCGTAGGAGGTCCGTTTCCTCCGTTTTGCGGTACGCCACACCCCTCCCCATGAACACGACGCATTCCGTTGCCTCCCCATGAACACAACGCATTCTGTTGCCTCCCCATGAACACGACGACGATGTTGTTTCTCCGTTCCGACCCAGCCATGTACACGAGCCCTCACCGTACGTATGCGCGAGTAGGCATTCGAGACCCTGCCCGTATGTACGTACGTGGCCGTATTTTCTTTCTTGCACCCTGGCCGTTGTACGTACGTGTACATGCTACGTGCGCCTCTACTACGACACGTACGCGCCTCTACTACGACACGTGCACGCCTCTACATCGACCAGTATATATGTACGTACACGTTCACGACCAGAATGACAACGCTACGTACGCTTCGACCAGGTGGGTCCCGACTGTCAGGCACTTCCTTGCCTGTGAAGATGTAGCTGGTGGGTCCCAGTAGTCAGGGGGCGAATCGTTTTAGTTTTTTTTGCCCAGACGCACTTCCTTGCGTGTGAAGATGTAGCTGGTGGGCCCTAGCAGTCAGGGGGGCGAATCGTTTTTTTGCCCAGACGCACTTCCTTGCATGCGAAGGTGTAGCTGGTGGGTCCCAGCAGTCAGGGGGAAACATTTTTTTCGTGAAATACGGTGGCCCGTCCGGTGGATCCCTGCCATCAGGTGGAGGAATCATTATTTTCCGTGTAATAAGGAGGCACTTACTTGCTGCCGCCGTGGACCCAGTTGTCAGCCTCTCCATGTACAGTCCACGTCCGATGGAAGTCGTTCCTTAACCACGTTGACCACGCTGCGCCGAGAGCACCAGGGCGGTGGACGACGGCGAGGCCTAGGAAGGGGACGATGCGGAGCCGGTGAAGACACGGCAGTGGATGCCCACGTGGAGAGGAGTATGAGGGTTCACTCGTTCGGCTGCAGTGTGAGGCTGCCGTCACCGAAGGGCCTGGCCAGCGGTGGGAATAGTAGGGGGCGGTGAGGCCTCCGCGACAGCACAGCCGGCCACGGGAGGCAGGAGCAGGCGGCACGACCGGCGCTGCTTTGGGCGGCTGGAGCAAGAAGACCAGAGGTTGAAGAAGCACTACGGCCGTTGGATGGACATCGTACGGTCACTGGAGCTAGAATCGTTCATATTGACTAAGTTGACAAAGCCCTCCATCCTTGTCAACTTAGTAGGCCCACAAGTCAGTCTCCCACGAAGGTGGGTCCCAGCTAGCAGGGGGAGTATTCATTTTTTTGTGCGTAATAAGGAGGCACTTCTGGTGGGTCCGAGCTGACAGCGGGGGGGCGGGGGGCGTTTTTTCGTGAAATACGATGGCCCGTCTGGTGGGTCCCAGCAGTCAGGGGGAAACATTTTTTTGGGAAATAAGGTGGCCCGTCCGGTGGGTCCCCGCTGTCAGGTGGAGGAATAATTATTTTGCGCGTAATAAGGAGGCACTTCCTTGCGGCCGTCGTGGACCCAGCTGTCAGCCTCTCCATGTACAGTACTCTTCCGATGGAAGTCGGTCGTTGACCACGTTGACCACGCCGCACCGAGAGCACCAGGGCGGTGGACGACGGCGAGGCCTAGGAAGGGGACGGCGCGAAGCCGGGGAAGACGCAGCAGTGGAAGCCCGCGCGGAGAGGAGTACGAGGGTTCACTGGTTCGGCTGCGGTGTGAGGCTGCCGTCGCCGCAGAATAACAGGGGGTGTGGGTGAGTGGAGGGATGGCCTGGCCAACGGTGGGAGTAGTATGGGGGCGGTGAGGCCTCCGCGGCAGCACAGCCGGCCATGGGAGGCAGGAGCATGCGGCACGACCGGCGCTACTTTGGGAGGCTGGACCAAGAAGACCAGAGGTTGAAGAAGCACTACGGCAGTTGGATGGACATCGTACGGTCAATAAAGCTAGAATCGTTTATATTTACTAAGTTGACAAAGCCCTTGGTACGCTCCAACTTAGTAGGCCCACAGGTCAGCCTCCAAAACGGTGTGCCCTAGATGTCAGGCGGAGGAATCATTTTTTGGGCGGCCGAAGCTAAGAATATCCGAGATTGAAGAAGAAGCACGACATCCGTTGGATAGACATCCAACTGCCACTGCTGCTAGAACCGTGTGTTGACTATAATAAGTTGACAAAGCCTTGCATACGCGTCAACTTATTTCTTTTTAGGGGACGCATCACTTAGTAGGCCCACAAGTGTGTGGCAAAGAACTTATAGCCTTTTTGCGTTTTGTAAGAATGTACAACCCATTTTTGGATTCTAATGGAATTTACAACAACCCATTTACAGTTTGTTAAAAGTACAGCCCATTTTCTAGCTAGGACAATGATTAACAATTTCAACCAACCGTTGAAGACAGAATTCAATAAAATTTCCCACATTTTGATGGGATCCGAAATATTTTTATCCCGAAATTTCTAGTGAGATTAAATATAAATTTGTATTACGTAAAAATCCAACGAAACATTGCGCACGCAACAATGAAAATTTACGATTTTCAAAATCCATAAATAATATTTATAAACTAATTTTGTGTTTGGTGCATTTTTTATAGTTACTGCCCAGTTTATATAATTACATCCCATTTATTATTTTTTTAAACCCCATTTTCCTATTAAGCCTAATGCATCCCTCCTAGAAAAGATTTGCAGCCCAGCGGGGCGGAGAATAACAAGTTGACCTTGCCTGGGTATTTCTCAAAAAGACGTATAGCTGGGCTAGCCATTTTCATCTTGAAAAAAATTAGTATCTGGGTTGGATATCTGGCCTGGGCTAGACGGGCCACAGCCCGCCCAGTTAATACCCTGCTCTCCTCTGAACAACAACGAAATCATCACCAAGAAAACCTCTGCAGTGCTCATGCCTCAAAAACACAAATACTGCTCGAGCTGCTTGGTCCCAGCTGTCGGCTGCACCTTGTGCAATTCTCTCGTTTATATTGACCACATAGGTTGACAATGGTGTGGGACCGTGATGTCAAGAAACCAGGAGAAAGCAAAAAATATAGTTGTACATAATAAGGAGGCACTTGCGTACGTACGGCTATGGCCGTAGTGGGTCCCTAGTGTCATCCAGTCAAAATAAAGTCATCTCCTGAATCCACATGTTCATTGACGATGTTAACAATGCTCGGCGCCACGGCGAGCGCAACAACTCGAAGGACAATGGAGAGGGCCTCGTGGGCCCTATGGATGGTCTGATACAGCGCCCGCTACTCATTCAGGAAGCCAGGATCATTGGACACCTATGAGCACCTTCGAGAAACTGATACGGCATGAAACAGTAAGGCCGCGCTTGGGAGCTCTAGTTTATTTCAAACCTGTATTAACATACAAGTGTAATTTACTTGTCATTGGAAACAACGCATAAAATATAGGCGTAATGAAACCGAGGGCCCGAGGTCTGTAAGTAAAACCAGCGGGTTACACGTGTAATTTGAGAGACCAGTGTATATTTTACGAGCACTGCTATATGGACGACATTACCAGACAATACATGCACGACGTGCGTATCATGCCATCCATGGGCAAGGCTAAAACAGCAGCTAACGACTGGATTAGCAATCGTCCGAGTGTCATTCAGTGTTTTGATCGTGTGTGAAGTACTTCCGATATTTTACTAGTCGAAATCGACCAACCAAGCGCCTTCGCCTGAGACCATCTGCTTTAATTTACAAGCGTCAGTTTTACAAGCGGTTTTGGTTGGAAAACGTCGATCCAATCACGGCCTGATATCATGAGTTGGTCGGAAGATCATATGGTTTCACGTCTAACCTACCCGACTTGTGGTATAGGCTATGAATGAAACATCAGACGATGAACTTCTTAAGCACGGAAACAACAGAAGAGGATGATCTTCTTAACAAGCAAATCACTGGCATTAGATCGACATGCAAAACAATACGAAGCATTATTCTCAGGAGGCACGGTGTGAATAGCTCGTGATGCCGCATGCCACAACATGCCAAGCTCAACTTTGCAATCAAACACAAGGCCTGGCATTACATAGACAATATTCAGAACAAACTCTTAACACAGGAATATCTCAGCAGAGCAACTATTTACTTCTAAACTGAACACAGGAATAGGGAAAAACACTCGACACTGCTCACAGCAAGGGCATCCCACTCAAAAATATCAAATGCATGTCTTCTGGCTAACATCAATGAGCAAATTTTGACAAGGTTTTCCAATTCCAATATATTAAACTAACGTCTTCTTGCTAACATCAATGATTAAACTTTTACAAGCTTTTCCCATTCAAAATATGTAATGCCTATGATTGTGGAGTCTTGTCGTAGCTTCTTGTACTTGTTTGGGCACTTTTTGCCCAGGGCACTCCACGTGTTGTTAAATTGCCAATGGTCTCTGTAGACTAGTCACGTCACCGGTGTCTAATAATACTCTGTAAAGCTTCTCGGTCATTCCTTCTGTAATGTAGCGCAAACAGTGACTGCTTCTTTCTGCAAAGTGGAACGACCAACTGGACCCAGTAATGCAGCAGTTTGCCTTGGACACATTGGCTCCTTTTGTGCAGTTCAACTAAAATCGAAGTCAGAATAAAATCGAGCTTTAATTTTGATATCCCTGTAAGCAACAATAGGTATAAGGGAAACAATTACTGAGAAATAACGGTTGATGACTTGTACTCCCAGAAGAAAAGCATCTACTAATCTACTTTATCTTAATGGGAAACAAAGCAGGAGAGTAGCAATTCTCCATCAGTGTGATTCATTCATATTGACTGAGACATTATCTTAACAATGCCTTGTTTCAACATGTATAAAGAACGACAAAGCAGAAAAGTACCATTCCTAAAACAATGCAACTGATTCATTTTAACAGAGACATTATCTTAATAATACCTTGGTTAAACATGTAGAAAAAACTACGAAGCAGGACAGTACCATTCCTAACAAGTGTTGCAGTTTTGAACTAAGATTCAGTAGTTAATTAATTCTAAGAGTGGCATTGCTTAATTTTACCTGCGACATTAGATTAACCAAAATCATAAACAGTTCCAGTGGAGAGTGGGCGCAGCAACAGTATGTGATTCCATCTACTTATAAAGGGGGTGATGCAGAGTTTGTTGTAACAAAGCAACAAGCATCATGTCTGGGTTGGTCCCTTTTTTGTTCACTACTTAATGGGAAAAGACAGCAATACAATAGCTTCAATTCAACATTTATTTAAAACAGTACCAATACAAGTAGCACAACATCTCAAAGCACACTGCACAATCATGTGGATGAAGGCATGTACTGACCTTTCATGAGACAGACAAGATAAAATACGAATCTGCCAACATGAATAGGAAATCCAATCTCGTTTGGTGCAGTTGCACTGAAATCAAGCAAAGTGTTTCGCGTAGCGAAGCAAAATGTCGCAATAGCAACAAGTTGAATAGATATCCTTGTTTAAATAGAGGCAAAAAAGGAATCAATTACTGGCTAATAAAGGAGGATGAAACATGCGGCCACAAAAATGGTAATCCCGCCAATGCCTAACAAGTGTTGCAGTTTTGAAATAAGATTCAGTAGTTAATTCTGAGAGTGGCATCAATTACTGGCTTATAAAGGGGGTGATGCTGAATTTGTTATAACAAAGCAACAAGCATCATGTCTAGGTTGGTCCCATTTTTGTTCACTACTTAATGGGAAAAGACAGCAAGACAATAACTTCAATTCAACATTTATTTAAAACAGTACCAAAACAAGTAGCACAACATCTCAAAGCACACTACACATCATGTGGTTGAGACCAAGATTTGAAACAACACGCCACAAAGACTGGAAACAAATCTCGATCTCCTTCTGTGAAGTTCCACCAAAATTAAGCAAAGTCACCGGTGTGACATTCAAGTTGAACTGCACAAAACACTCTTAAAACATAAGTGTTTCGAGTAGCGAAGCAAAATGTCGCAATAGCAACAAGTTGAATCGATACCCCTGTTTTAACAGAGGCAAAAAAGGAAACAATTACTTGCCGATAAAGGAGGATGAAACAAACGGTGACAGAAGGAAGCATCTAACTTATCTTGGGTGGAAAACTGATACGTCTCCTACGTATCTATAATTTTTGATTGCTCCATGCTATATTATCTACTGTTTTGGACTATATTGGGCTTTATTTTCCACTTTTATATTATTTTTGGGACTAACCTATTAACCGGAGGCCCAGCCCAGAATTGCTGTTTTTTTTGCCTATTTTAGTGTTTCGGATAAACAGAATATCAAACAGAGTCCAAACGGAATAAAATCTTCGGGGACGTGATTTTCTCACCGAACGTGATCCAGGAGACTTGGACCCTACTGCAAGGGATCAAAGAGGAGGTCACGAGGGTGGGGGCGCCCCCCCCCTAGGGCGCCCCCTACCTTGTGGGCCCCTCAGTGCTCCACCGACGTACTC
Organism: Triticum urartu; assembly: GCF_003073215.2. Taxonomy (NCBI): domain Eukaryota; kingdom Viridiplantae; phylum Streptophyta; class Magnoliopsida; order Poales; family Poaceae; genus Triticum; species Triticum urartu. The sequence continues at coordinate 378,652,169 of NC_053022.1, read as the reverse complement.
CTTCCTCCTATATATACACACGTACCCCCAAACGACCAGAGGAGGAGCCAAAAACCTAATTCCACCACCGCAACTTTTTGTATCCTCGAGATCCCATCTTGGGGCCTATTCCGGAGCTCCGCCGGAAGAGGGCTGTCATGACGGAGGGCTTCTACATCATCATAGCCTCTCCGATGAAGTGTGAGTAGTTTACCTCAGACCTTCGGGTCCATAGTTAGTAGCTAGATGGCTTATTCTCTCTCTTTGAATCTCAATACAAAGTTCTCCCCTGTCTTGTGGAGATCTATTCGATGTAATCTTCTTTTTGCGGTGTGTTTGTTGAGAACGATGAATTGTGGGTTTATGATCAAGTCTATCTATGAATAATATTTGAATCTTTTCTGAATTCTTTTATGTATGATTGGTTATCTTTGCAAGTCTCTTCGAATTATCCGTTTGGTTTGGCTAACTAGATTGATAGTTCTTGCCATGGGAGAAGTGCTTAGCTTTGGATTCGATCTTGTGGTGTCCTTACCCAGTGACAAAAGGGGCAGCAAGGCATGTATTATATCGTTGCCATCGAGGATAACAAGATGGGGTTTATTTCATATTTCATGAATTTATCTCTCTGCATCATGTCATCTTGCTTAAGGCGTTACTCTGTTTTTAACTTAGTACTCTAGATGCATGCTGGATAGCGGACGATGAGTGGTGTAATAGTATTAGATGCAGAATCGTTTCGATCTACTTGTCATGGACGTGATGCCTATATACATGATCATGCCTAGATATTCTCATAATTATGCTCAATTCTATCAATTGCTCAACAGTAATTTGTTCACCCACCGTAGAATACTTATGCTCTTGAGAGAAGCCACTAGTGAAACCTATGGCCCCTGGGTCTATTCTCATCATATCAATCTCCATTACTTTAATATTATTTTGCTTTGCTTTTACTTTTTTACTTTGCATCTTTATACCAAAAATATTATATCTATCAGATCTCACTCTCGTAAGTGACCGTGAAGGGCTTGACAACCCCTAATCGCATTGGTTGTGAGTAGCTATCGCTTTGTGCAGGTACGAGGGACTTGAGTGTGGGCTCCTACTGGATTGATACCTTGGTTCTCAAAAACTGAGGGAAATACTTAAGCTACTCTACTGCATCATCCCTTCCTCTTCGGGGAAAACCAACGCAAGCTCAAGACATTCTAAAAACAAAGTAGGACAGTAGCATTTCTAAAACGGTTGCATTGATTCATAATAATAGAGACATTCTCTTGAAACAACATTCGTTAAAAATGTAATTTACTTTTAACAGTGGCATTGCTTCAATTTTCCGGCGGCATTCTCAGATTAACAACAGCAAAATAGTTGTATGGGACATGCCAGCACCATGTGCGTCCACACATATAAATGGGTGATGCAGAGTATGTAGCCAAGCAGCATATATGCGCTGGTCCCATATTTTTTCTCTTTGAACCTTCTTCCTATGTGAGGGCAGAAAATGTAGTCCTGCACAACTACCCGACCCCCCAGTTTCTTTCCCTTTTCAACAAAGAGATCAGTTCCTTACAGATGTGTGTACTGGGTTACCCCCTTTTTCCCTTTTTGACCTACAAAGCGGCTGGATAGCCAGTCTATACTACTTTCCGCCCCTCCTTTCCTCATTGAACCACGTCCTAGATTCTTGCTCCGGCCCACCGCACCCTTCTTTCCTCTTTGAACCAAGACCTAGATTCGACTAAAGATCGAAAAAGATCCACATGCAGCTAGAGCAACTGTTTCAAAGAAACTTATACCTTAGGGTCGTTGGGATGTGGCAAGGCGTGCGGCGGGAGGCCGGATCTGCCCACACTACGTACGGCAGCGAGGAAGAAGGGGTCGGTGGCCCTCCCGCACAGGTGCTGGGTGAAAGAGAACAATACAGCCGGCAGTGGATTGCCTCCCTCGCCGAAGGCGATAGAGTGAACGCTGCACCTCCTCCCCTTCCCGGTGCGATGGGATACGGACGCCTCCTTCACCAGCTGTGAGGGGGGAGAGAGAGACAAGAGGCCAACGCAGTCTTGTTTAGATCTGGTGAAGAGAGGACGAGAGACTGTGAATATAGCAAACCCTAGCAAATGAATGTTGAGCCTCCAGCGTGTAACATATATGTAGTGCGGCGAGCGTGTGGATAGTGCAAACCCTAGCGAACAAGCGTTGAGGCTCCCGCTTATATATATACTACTGTAGTATGGACTGAGCTCCGGTGCCTTCACTGCACCTGCTTTTGGCTGTATGACAGGTGAGCCAGCCACATTTTGGGCCCACCTGTCATAAATCCAAAGGCAGGTGCACTAAGTCAATGAAGTTGCGTCCATATAGTACTCTCGTGTATACGACTAATATATAGTGGAATGGTTTTCTTATTCTCTCCATAACAATCGTTTTAAATTGTGTAAGTACGAAATGAAACTCTTTATTTAATGTACAGTGAAGAAAACTAGTACTACTTCCGATGAACTAACGATCCACGCCCACGCGTCCTGGTCGCACTTCCTGTCCTTCATGTGTGGTACACTACCCTCCCTTAAGTGAACAACCACACAAGCGCCAAATTATCGGAAACGTGTGAGAGTGCGTACAAATAAAGAATTTTAATTTCAATTATCGAAAAGGTTTGAGAGTATTACAAAGTTTGACTTCAGTCAAATCTAATATGCGGAGTAAATAAAAATGGAGGGCTACTACGTCCATCCGGGTTTTTAGTCCACACCATTTTTTAAATCAAAGTTAATAGCTGGACAAATAAATTATAGGGGAGCTAGAGACAAAGTGTGAGAAGGCTTAGAAATCAATACAAACTTATGCTCTTAGTACCAACGTCGATCCTTCTTCGAGGAAACATTTGGTTCATAGCCAATTGTGTGATAAAATTGCACCAACGTGAAAGACGACTACGCCTCCAACGCAACCAAGGTGAACTAACGAAGGATATCATCTTTGTGCGTAACAAGCAAAGAGCACTGATGGAAGACAGCTTGTTTTTCATTGAAAATCGATCAGCTTCACCAGCCGACGCAACCATGAGGCGCAACCATGAGCATCGATAGGTCATCGTGGTGATGCATCATCCATTTGGCATCAAGTTTGGGTGAGGCACCTATGAAGTTCGACAAATCCTCACTGTGGTCTGTTTATTCTCAGTAATCAAGCTCGAGGAAGGAAGAACCACGTGGCAGAGGACAGTGAGGCGGAACAACAATGGCCATCCAATTTTGTGCAGTTCCACTAAAATTGAGGAAGACATGCCCGGGTATGGAGACACGCATCGCTATTTCCAAAAATATAAAAAAGGGTTAGCAACGACATCTCAATTGTCAATAAGAATTAATGAAAAGTACACCAACAAACAAAAGCATCATAATTATCTTGATGGGAACTAAACCAGGATACCCGAGAAAAAAAGCATTTCTTCATTTAACCAGTGATAGTACTACCACCATATGGACAATGACCGCACAACCACCATGTACTTTTTGTCGAAACAACATGTATACCTCCACCGAGGCATAAATCAGGACAACTTTTCGAGTGGCATTTCCTCTATAATAGTACTAGTAGGTGATGTTGGACCAGCCGACGAACCCTAGCTACTATGCATGGGGAGCTGGGGAGTAGTCGCATAGAAGAAAACCCGCACGCAGCGACCTAGGGAGCTGGACCAGTACAAGAAGTTATACCTCAGGTGGGCGAGATGTCGTTTAGGCGGGCGGGCGGGATCTGCCCACACGACGGCAGCGAACAAGGGCGCGGAGGACCTTCGTCCGCGCCAGCGCCAGCTTCGAGAGGACTGTGCGCATCGGCCAACGTCAACGCTGCACCTCCTCACCTCCCGCAGCGGACGGGATTCGGCCGGATCTGTGACCACCGGTGAGGAGAGAGATAGAGCGGACACTGTCATCTTGTTTTGATATGGAGAGGGTGAGAGAGAGAGACGTGAGAAACTCTATCAAACAAGAGGCTATAATGGAGAAAAAAATCTCTCCATAGCAGTGGTTTTAAATAGAATACGCGTGTTCCCGGAAAAAAGAAATGAAAACTGGCAGACAATTTTTTAAGGGTCTGTCTAGGACACATCTAGATGTGATATAGTTATGTCACATCTAAGTTGATGTCCACTCTGTTTGTGGTCTATTTTTTCCTAGTTTTTTTGTTTCTTGTTGCTACATTATATACTTGTGGGAGCTTAGATGTGATATCCTTAAATAACATCTAGATGTGAATTAGACAAACTGATTTTCTAACGTACCAAGAAAGAAAACTCGATCAAAAACACGCCCCCGCTTCCAGGTCGCGAGAGTCGTCGCGCACACACACATAGACATAGACATGCATATCCGTGTTTACGTAAAATTCCATTTCCATCTCCATATCCAATCATATTTGTCCAACTGGCACATTATTTACGTTGTTAATTATATACGCAGCAATATTAACGTACAACATCTCTTGTTTGCGCACGTCCGGACCGCTGCCACGGCCGGTCCTGACCAACCCGAACCCTCTTCATCACCCGCGCATGCATCCCGCCCGAAACGGTCAGTGCCGCATTCATGCCCGGCCAGAGCGGACGCGACCTCTCACTGGCGCCGGCATTGAAGCGGCGAGCCGGCCGAGAGTGTTGGGGAACGTAGTAATTTCAAAATTTTCCTACGCACACGCAAGATCATGGTGATGCATAGCAACGAGAGGGGAGAGTGTTCTCTACATACCCTCGTAGACCGACAGCGGAAGCGTTATGACAACGCGGTTGATGTAGTCGTACGTCTTCACGGCCCGGCCGATCAAGCACCGAAACTACGACACCTCTGAGTTTTAGCACACGTTCAGCTTGATGACGATCCCCGGACACCGATCCAGCAAAGTGTCGGGGAAGAGTTCCGTCAGCACGATGGCGTGGTGATGATCTTGATGTTCTACCGTCGTAGGGCTTCGCCTAAGCAACGCTACAATATTATCGAGGAGTATGGTGGAGGGGGGCACCGCACACGGCTAAGAGAACGATCACGAAGATCAACTTGTGTGTCTAGAGGTGCCCCCCTGCCCCCGTATATAAAGGAGCAAGGGGGGAGGTAGGCCGGCCCTTGGGGCGCGCCAAGGAGGAGTCCTCCTCCTAGTAGGAGTAGGGCTCCCCTCTTTCCTACTCCTACTAGGAGGGGGAAAGGAAGGGGAAGAGGGAGAAGGAAAGGGGGGCGCCGCCCCCCCTCTCCTAGTCCAATTCGGACTAGAGGGGGAGGGGGCGCGCGGCCCACCCTGGCCTCCCTTTCTCTCTCCAATAGGGCCCATAAGGCCCATTACTTCTCCGGGGGGGTTTCGGTAACCCTCCGGCACTCCGGTTTTCTCAAGTTACGGACCCAGTCCGTGTAATTGCTACCATCATCTTTCAACTTTGCTTTCTCAAGGAACGCATTAAAATTCAACGAAACAACAGCACGGGGCATCTATCTACAATCAAACATAAACAAGCAAGATACTATCAGGTACTAAGTTCATGATAAATTTAAGTTCAATTAATCATATTACTAAAGAACTCCCACTTAGACAGACATCCCTCTAATCCTCTAAGTGATCACGTGATCCAAATCAACAAAACCATGTCCAATCATCATGTGAGATGGAGTAGTTTCATTGGTGAACATCACTATGTTGATCATATCTACTATATGATTCACGCTCGACCTTTCGGTCTCTGTGTTCCGAGACCATATCTGTATATGCTTGGCTCGTCAAGTATAACCTGAGTATTCCGTGTGTGCAACTGTTTTGCACCCGTTGTATTTGAACGTAGAGCCTATCACACCCGATCATCACGTGGTGTCTCAGCACGAAGAACTTTCGCAACGGTGCATACTCAGGAAGAACACTTCTTGATAATTAGTGAGAGATCATCTTAAAATGCTACCGTCGATCAAAGAAAGATAAGATGCATGAAAGATAAACATCACATGCAATCAATATAAGTGATATGATATGGCCATCATCTTGTGCTTGCGTTCTCCATCTTCGAAGCCCTGTCATGATCACCATCGTCACCGGCGCGACACCTTGATCTCCATCATAGCATCATTGTCGTCTCGCCAATCTTATGCTTCTACGACTATCGCTACCACTTAGTGATAAAGTAAAGCATTACAGGGCGATTGCATTGCATACAATAAAGCGACAACCATATGGCTCCTGCCAGTTGTCGATAACTCGGTTACAAAACATGATCATCTCATACAATAAAAATTTAGCATCACGTCTTAACCATATCACATCACAACATGCCCTGCAAAAACAAGTTAGATGTCCTCTACTTTGTTTGTTGCAAGTTTTACGTGGCTGCTACGGGCTTAAGCAAGAACCAATCTTACCTACGCATCAAAGACCGCAACGATAGTTTTTCAAGTTGGTGCTGTTTTAACCTTCGCAAGAACCGGGCGTAGCCACACTCGGTTCAACTAAAGTTGGAGAAACTGACACCCGCCAGCCACCTGTGTGCAAAGCACGTCGGTAGAACCAGTCTCGCGTAAGCGTACACGTAATGTCGGTCCGGGCCGCTTCATCCAACAATACCGCCGAACCAAAGTATGACATGCTGGTAAGCAGTATGACTTATATCTCCCACAACTCACTTGTGTTCTACTCGTGAACAACATCAACGCATAAAACCTGGCTCGGATGCCACTGTTGGGGACGTAGTAATTTCAAAATTTTCCTACGCACACGCAAGATCAAGGTGATGCATAGCAACAAGAGGGGAGAGTGTTGTCTACATACCCTCGTAGACCGACAGTGGAAGCGTTATGACAACGCGATTGATGTAGTCGTACGTCTTCACGGCCCAACCGATCAAGCACCGAAACTACGGCACCTCCGAGTTTTAGCACACGTTCAGCTTGATGACGATCCCCGGACTCCGATCCAGCAAAGTGTCGGGGAAGAGTTCTGTCAGCACGACGGCGTGGTGACGATCTTGATGTTCTACCGTCGCAGGGATTCGCCTAAGCACCGCTACAATATTATCGAGGAGTATGGTGGAGGGGGGCACCGCACACGGCTAAGAGAACGATCACGAAGATCAACTTGTGTGTCTAGAGGTGCTCCCCTGCCCCCGTATATAAAGGAGCAAGGGGGGAGGCCGGCCGGCCCTTGGGGCGCGCCAAGGAGGAGGAGTCCTCCTCCTAGTAGGAGTAGGACTCCCCTCTTTCCTACTCCTAATAGGAGGGGGAAAGGAAGGGGGAGAGGGAGAAGGAAAGGGGGCGCCGCCCCCCTCTCCTAGTCCAATTCGGACCAGAGGGGGAGGGGCGCGCGGCCCACCCTGGCCTCCCTTTCTCTCTCCACTAGGGCCCATAAGGCCCATTACTTCTCCCGGGGGGGGGGGGGTTCCGGTAACCCTCCGGCACTCTGGTTTTCTCCGAAATCACCTGGAACATTTCCGGTGTCCGAATATAGTCGTCCAATATATCAATCTTTATGTCTCGACCATTTCGAGACTCCTCGTCATGTCCATGATCACATCCGGGACTCCGAACAAACTTCGGTACATCAAAATATATAAACTCATAATGAAACTGTCATCGTAACGTTAAGCGTGCGGACCCTATGGGTTCGAGAACAATGTAGACATGACCGAGACATGTCTCCGGTCAATAACCAATAGCGGAACCTGGATGCTCATATTGGCTCCCACATATTCTACGAAGATCTTTAACGGTCAGACCACATAACAACATACTTTGTTCCCTTTGTCATCGGTATGTTACTTGCCCGAGATTCGATCGTCGGTATCTCAATACCTAGTTTAATCTCGTTACCGGCAAGTCTCTTTACTCATTTTGTAATACATCATCTCGCAAATAACTCATTAGTTTGCAATGCTTGCAAGGCTTATGTGATGTGCATTACCGAGAGGGCCCAGAGATACCTCTCTGACAATCGGAGTGACAAAATCCTAATCTCGAAATACGCCAACCCAACATGTACCTTTGGAGACACCTGTAGAGCTCCTTTATAATCACCTAGTTACGTTGTGATGTTTGGTAGCACACAAAGTATTCCTCCGGCAAACGGGAGTTGCATAATCTCATAGTCATAGGAACATGTATAAGTTATGAAGAAAGTAATAGCAACATACTAAACGATCGGGTGCTAAGCTAATGGAATGGGTCATGTCAATCACATCTTTCTCCTAATGATGTGATCCCGTTAATCAAATGACAACACATGTCTATGGTTAGGAAACATAACCATCTTCGATTAACGAGCTAGTCAAGTAGAGGCACACTAGTGACGTTTAGTTTGTCTATGTATTCACACAAGTATTATGTTTCCAGATAATACAATTCTAGCATGAATAATAAACATTTATCATGATATAAGGAAATAAATAATAACTTTATTATTGCCTCTAGGGCATATTTCCTTCAGAGAGAGCGTCGCCCGCGCCGCTTCCGGGTGCACGCGGCTGCTCCGCGTTCAAAGGTCGCAATAGCCGGCTACAACATGCATGTAAAAAGTTCTTGGGAGTCCGTGCTACAGCTAGCTATCCTCCCCCAACTCGTCAATCTCTTCCAGTAGTGCTAGTACTCTATGGCGCGATCCATCGACAAGCAGGCAGGAAAGTTATCGTATACTCGGTTTGCGGTGAGTGGCATGCCGAGCGACCGTGTGGGGTCGAGCCGTGGAGGAGGGTGAGACACGAACACAACAGACGTGATTTAAACGTTGGTTTTGCTCGATGGTGCGATCCAACGAAACGAAACGTTGGTTTCTCTCCGTTTCCATTTTTTCTCGGGAAAAACGGAAACTTTCCACTCCATTTTCATTCCTATTCCAGGGTTGCCCCGTTACAACATTCCATCAAATACAAAGGAAAACTAACACGCATGCTGATGCATCTCAATGATTCACAAATCATAGCCAATATTTACTTCACAACTAAAGAAAAAAGTTGTGAGAGCGTGTACGAAATAAAAACTACTGATGGGGTCCCTACAACTTAAACCCTAAACCCTAAACATGATTTAATTTCCTGGCCAGGTAGAACCTGTCGAAGGAAAGATGGCTGGCACCCTCGGATCATATGATGCTTTTGTGCAGTTCCACTAAAATCGACTTGAGCATCCCTGATGGCAAAGATATTGAAGAAGTGTGATTAGAATAATAGTACTGGCACTAGTTCATGAGACATAAACTCATCACAAGTAGAAGCCGGTAGAAGTAGAGAAAGATCAACATGGAGATGGAGCTACGGCAGTGGAGCAAGCCAGATCCGAAAGGAAGATGGACTACCTGGGACGTCGGGCTGTAGCTAGAAGGGCGGTTGGGACGCGGCATCGGCCCATACCGCGGTGACCCCCTATTGGGATGCACCAACTGTGGGTTTTCTCCCTCGCCGATGTCGACCGCGTCTACGCAGAACATTGTTCCCTTCCCCCAGCTGCGGGATCAGGCCCGTCGTTCTATGCTTGTGAAGAGAGCAACCTAAGCAAGCATGCTTGTAGCTTAGGCTCCTGCTAGTGTATATATAGTGGTTTTCTTTTTCTCTCCATATCAACCATTTTATATTGTGTATGTGTCATTCAAGAGTGAAATGATGGTTGCTTCTTCCGACTAACTTACTGTGTGATTTGACTGCTCCTTAGTGGCCCCTACACGTACTCCCCCTACGTGTATGCAACAGTCACATGTACACAAGGACGCAAAAACACGCGCGACGCCCTAATGCATGCATGTCCGAACACATGATGGAACACACACAGTCACGCTCAAGTGCTCAACCTACACGTGCATGCACACACATACTCAGTCAGGGTGAGCTAGTGATCATATAAACACCAGAAAATATATATATTGAGCGCAATGAGCGTATTATGAAGTCCACTGACCGTATTTTTACAAATATACAGTGACAGACAGTGTATTTATCTCGTTTGAAATTAAGCCATATTAACCGGAGAGGAGGCAGTATGGACTAGCATTACTTTGTTGTGTCCCGTCAACTTGGCAAACGAGGAGAAGGTTGCAGGACGGGAGAAGCTTGCGCGTGGTGGCTCGCAGGACAAGGAGAAACTTTTGACTAATGCAAGCTCACCCTCGCTCAGGCGGTGGACGTGCAACAGTTAATTCGGTGTCAGATTGCCAGAAGCATACACTATACTACTAGTGATATTATTGTTCGACTTCCCGAATAGGCGAACAGCCAAGCGCAAAGTTTACTAGTACTACTACTATAGTCTATAAAGGTACGTACTATACTAGTACTAGGAACTGGATGGAGGAGCGTCTGCACTCTTATTATAATTTTAAAATGTGATAAAGCAATCTTCAACACATTTGGTTCTCTTCAAGGGTTCTCGCATGTGATAATGGAAGTTGATTGCATGGAACACTCGCCACAATTCTCGCTTAATTCTGGCTCATATCCTGTTACAAATAGTAGCGCTCGGTAATATTTCCTCTTTTTTGTTATTCAGCATGTAAACAGGTCAATAAACCTTGCGGCGCATCTTCGTGCGAACCGTGCTTGCTGCACTTTGAATGTGGCCGAGAGCTGGCTTGATGAAACACCTCGCTTCCTACTTTTTTTGCGGGGTACCTCGCTTCCTAGTGACCAGTGTCTTGGCTGATCATCCTAAGAATGCTTATATATGAATAAAGCTCTCTCATTTACCCGCAAAAAAGATTAAGCCATATTAACCAGAAAGGAGGGAGTATGGACTAGCACTACTTTTTGGTGTGTCCCGTCAACTCGTAGAACGAGGAGAAGCTTGCAGGACAAGGTGAAGCTCTCTTACGCCTTTTGACTAATGCAACCTACCCTCGATGGACATGCATTAGTCCATTCGGTGTCAGATTGTCAGAGCCATACACTGTAGTACCAAACATGCGGAGTACCATCATTGTTCGACTTCACGAAGAGGCAAAGAGCCAAGCGCAGTAGTACGAGTAGTACTACTACTAGAACCCCATGGTGGAGCGTCTGTACTCTTATTTTCTTATCTTTGATAAAGTACACGTTTATTCCGGAGTAGGGCGGAAAACGGCAGCCCAACATGTAATGAATGATATCGATAAACCAACCATGCTCAGATATATCTTGGCCTCCGTGCGAGCCCATCTGTGTGTTCTCGCTCCTCGTCTCTCTCAAGGAATGGCGGGTTGGCTCTTTGCGTCAATTGAGATCGGTTTGCTCACACTCCTGTCCCACATGTCAGTGATATGCCAAGAGGAGGTGTGTTGACCGACTGGCCATACGCGTACTTGGTTTTGCACCTTCATACTACTCCTCCCTCCGTCACAGTTTACAGGGCGCACTTCATTATGATGCATTTCTCTCAATGCATTTCCACCACCAGAGAGACTTTAGACGTGTTTGGTTTAATGCTCAATTAATTAGAGCGTGGTAACCGCAATCAAGTCCACAATTTTCTCTCCATGTACTGTACTACTACGGGGTGGAGTAAGTGCATGCATGTGTGTACCCGGGGTGGAAGCACTGCATGCATGTGTGTACGCATTATTCCCTCTAGTAATAGACGACGTGCTATAACTACCAATGCTATTTTTCAGGCCGATCGCTAGTCGCCTTGGTCCCCTAGATTTTTTTTCTTTTTTCTGAAGCGCGTTGTATAAACAGTGATGGATGGAGTAGTATGAGCGGATTCAAATAAGAGTGTATTGATGGTTGCTTCTTAAGAGCAACTTACAGTGGGAAAGGTGGGGCTTATGATTTGACTGCTCATTACTCACTATTAATGCGGTGCAACGACCGGGCCGAGTCTCCCATGCGGTTGTTCACTACCCCCTCGGTTCTTAAATATACTCCGGAGCATTTGTCTTTCTAGAGATTTCAACGAGTGACTACTCAAATATTTGTCTTTTTAGAGATTTCAAATGGACTGGCACATACGGATGTATATAGACATATTTTAGAGTATAGATTCACTCATTTTGCTCCGTATGTAGTCACTTGTGGAAATCTCTAGAAAGACGAATAGAATATTTAGGAACGGAGGGAGTACACATCCGAAGCAAAATGAGTGAATCTACACTCTAAAATATGCCTATTTGAAATTTGTAAAAAGAAAAATATTTAGGAACGAAGGAGTATAATTTTGGGCATGGCACATGGACCCGGATGATGAAGAGGCTTCTGGCAATGCTATCAAGATTCCATCATTGGTTTACATAATTGGCATACTATACAAATAATTTTCCAGCAACATGAAATTGTACAATGGTGTGAGCTTTCAGCTTTTGTTTCGCGTGTCTTGCCATCAATGCTCTTTCAGAAACAATAAAAAAACTAACTTCCTTGCTAATGCATGTTAATTATTAGCAGATCAGAGCTAATAATTACGTCACAATTGAAGACAGAATTGTGAGAAGGTGTTAAATTAAAATTGATCCATGCTTTCATTGGCAGCAATGTCCCCCGAGCTCTGTCTAAATCAACAAGGCATGTTCAGAAAAAAGTAGCTATCTGGAGCATGCAACATTCCGATCATTTTGTGCAGTTCCACTAAAATAGAGTTGAGCGTCCCTGTTCCAAAGATATTAAGTGTGATTATGATAATAGAGAACTGCTGATGAAACAATAAACACATAAATAAAAGCCGGTCACCTTTGCAGTCTCTCTTAAGACTAACTAGTTGGAGAAGATTAGGCTCGGAGTTGGATGAGGAGGATAGAGCAAAACCAATCTCCCTTTGTGCAGTCACACTGAAATGTAGAGACGTTTGCCATGTGACATTTTAGTACAACTGCACAAAACACTCTTAAGAAAAAAGTGATTTGTGCAGTTCACCAAAAGGTCGCAATAGCAACGAGGTGAAATGGATAGCCCTGTTTGCAAAAAAGAGGTAGAAAGGAAACAATTACTGGCCAATAACAGTTGATGACACATGCGACGACAAAAAAGAAGCATATTCCTTGTCCTAAGGGAAGATAACAACACGGTTGTGTTTGTCTAAAATGGTGCGAGGACGAGAATGCAATATGGAAAGTACGCCGGACGAGCTACGTTTTGGGCAAAGAACTATGGAAGATCCACATGCAGCAACATGGGAAGACGGGTAGTGGAGCAAGGCCGGAGGGGATACCTGGAGGTCATAGGGATGTAACTAGGTGAGCGGCGGCGGGCGGAATCTGCGAGCAGGTGGCGTAGGCCCTGCCGCGCCGGATCTTGGTCAAAGAGAATGGCGTGTACCGTAGATCAGGAGGTGCTACCTCGGCGCCGTCGAACGGAGAAACGATGCACTTCCTCCCTTTCCCCCGGTGGACAGGATACGGCCGGATCAGTGACCAACGGTGAGAGAGAGAGAGGCCACCGCACTCCCTTTCCCCCGACGGACGGGATGCGGCCGGATCAGTGACCAATGGTGAGAGAGAGAGAGAGAGACCACCACAGCCTTGTGTGAGATACTCTGAAGAGCGATAAACCAGGCAGGCAGGCTCCATTGTATATAGTGAGCGGACTACCTTTTTCTCCATAAAAATCGTTTTATATTCTATGTACGTGCCATTGAGCGCTATAACTTTATTTAAAAATAACGCGGCAACGCGTCAAGTCGAACTTTGTTTCGTGCATGTGTGGTACACAACCTCCCTAGGTAAACAACCGCTACAGGCGTTCAAATTAGCACGTGGGCTGCCATTTCATAAAGAAATGAGCTCCATCGTGTACCCGCGCGGGTGTGACTGGGCACGAAGCATGAGTACGTGCACGGTGCACCTATTCTCTTCTTGTATACGTACACCACCTACGTGGGGTTGTGTGAGAGAGATACACACCTAGAGAGATATAGTGTGTGGGTTCTTGAGAGTTTTTTTGGGGGGGTCAATCAAAAAATGTGACATATGCAATGTGTGTGAAATAGAGTCCTGGATATAACATATATATAGAGGGGGCGATCCACGAGTAGAGAGTGGAGGTATCATCGGCTTGAGGTGTCCATAGAATTGAAGAGAGGGATGATGTGTTTGTGTGTGCGCGTGCGATCGATAAAGAGTGCCATCGAATTTCTATGTGCTCACGTCAAAGATATAGAGTGGCTGGCCTACTGGAACGTGAGATGGGACATATGTAGTTTGTCTCTGTGGCATGGATACCTACCTGCAGTGCTCGACTATCGGTGTGTGGTGAGGGAAGAGGGAGGCCCAATTAACTATAGAGGTACAATGGTTGGTATATGTGTGGAGGAGGAGAGAGGCCTACCTCATGTATTAAGGAGATCGATCTGCCTCATGTATTAAGGGAGATCGATCGGCATCCATGCATATGTGCAGGAGAGGAATAAGGTTGGGAGAGAGACAGAGCTAGAGTGTTGGAGGGGGTGGTAGTGGAGTTGCTTCTAACAAATGGTGGGATAGGCTTGCTAGACAAACGGAGGGCACGCCCGCAATATCAATAAGAGAGGAGATGGCTGCTTGTTGTCTGTGCACGTGCGTGTGAGAGACGGGTCAGGAGGCATGCACGAATGATGAGGGGGGACGATGTGGCTGTGGTAAGCAGACGTAACTACATAGGAAGATCAATCGCCCTTTGTTAGAGAAAGGAGAGACATAACTTGTGAGGTACGTCGATCGATGGGGGGTAGTGAAAGTCGATCTAGGTATATGTTGGGAGATCGATCGGTATACATGCATGTGTGTGTTAGAAGCAAATGAGGCATGAGGAGAAGGATAGAGAGAGAGGGATGCATGTAGGCGGTGGTACGAGAGGCATACTATATCGAGGGGGGAGGAGTGTGCAAGTACGAGAACGATGAAAAGAGTGGCGGGAGTGAGGCATGGACGGTGACAAGAGAAGAGGGGAAGCTTGTGTTTGTGCTAGGCACACCTGGCTAGAGAGGCATAACGATCGATGTGTGCCGTAAAGAAGGAGCTGGGGGCCTACACACACCGTGGGTGAACGACCTAAAGTGAAAAGATGAATTTGCACGATGGAGCTAGAGAATGCTGAGGGAGGGTGAGAGGGATGCAGGCATGTGCATGCACAAGAGAAAGTTAGCGCTAGCTACAAAGATAAGAGGGTTGTGTGGGTGTAAAAGACGAATAGAGATCATATATACTTCATTATAAAAAGCGAATTCGGATATTTGAAGAATTTATCATAGTGTTTCAAACCGACGCATGGGTGAATATATATAACGGTGATACACATGGTGTGGTTATGAACATGTTATACTACATTTAATATATTTTATCTCTACTCTTATAAAAAACGGAGTTGTTGATGATGGTGTGCCTGCCATCCTGCATTATAGGCCGTCCGATTTATATTTGGCGGATAGTGAGGAAACTATGATGGTTGAAGTTGGCAACAATCATGATTGTAGATTCTTATTGAAATAGAGAAAAGAATTCAAATTTAGTTCGAATTGCACTGGTAGTATAGACATTTTGAATGCACTAAAATGTTGGTATGAGTAGGTTACATGCATTATACAGCAAGCGAAAAAATTTAATCGGACATAACATGGATTCATACTCCCTCCTTCCATCTATATAGGGCATAATGAGATTTTTAAGACCGCCTTTGACTATTGACAAGATTAATAGTACATGACATGCACAATGTGAAAATTATATCATTGAAAGAACCTTTCACCGACTAATTTAACGGTGTGCTTTGTGTAAGTTGCATGTCATATATCATTGCTCTAATATTTGGTCAAAGTTAGCATCGAAAAACGCATTAGGCCCTATATAGATGGAAGGAGGGAGTAGCTTTGAATAGCATTTGTATAGTAAAACAGGGAAAGACTCTCTCTTTGTGTGGTGTGAATAGTTTTATTTTTTTCATTTTCTTTTTGGTTGAGGGAAGTATGAATTGATTTGGTACGTACAAGTACAATATTACTACACGTTAGGCTTGTCCCTAAAATTCAACCCGCGTCTTGTTATATCCCAAAAATTCAGATATCGTGCTCCCAAAACTGGCGCCTTCACAACCCGCGCCTTACTATCCCGAAATTACAACGCGCGCGGAAACTCCCTCCAGCTGCCAAATCCCAACACGCGAAATCCCCCTTCTAACCCTGAGCCGAAAGGGCCGCTAGTTCAAATTGATGGGGGTACTTTTGTAACACACCCTACATTTTGGACAAGCACGTCCCTAAGTCATGCTTCACCCCTCCCATCGCCCCCTTTTCACCATTCGAAATCCCAGGCCGCCATAACCTCTCCGCTCCAGCCGTGAAACCCCACCCTCCTCCGTCCGTCACGTCACCGCTGCCCAGCCGGAGCCTCTTCCCCGACGACGTCGTCCACCGCAACAGCTCGACGTCCCTCGTCCACCTCCCCGGATGAGGATCCGTCGTCCATCTCGCCGTCCCGCCGGTTCAGCCGCCCCGTCCTCCACCTCCAAGGAGCTTCTCCGACGATCGCCTCGTCTATCGCGGCTGCTCCATCCCCACAGCGCCGCCTTAACCTGCTCCACCGGAACCGCAGCATCCTCACCGACTCCTCGGACAAAGGCGAGGCCTACTCGGCGCCACCAAATAGGTGGTACACTCATCGCATCGCACCTTCTCCTTAACTCGACCTCCCGGCGCCGACGGTGCTTCATCCCGCACCCCCATGGAGCGGCTACCTTGAAGCCGGTGCCGTGGGCAACATCTCCACAGCGGCTCTCCCCCAGTACGAGGCCCCTTCGGCAGCGGTGTCCATACCAGCCGGATCTGCTGTTGCTGCTCCGGCTCTTGCTTGCTCGCTCGCGCTGCTGCTGCTCCGGCTCTCGCTCGATCGCTCGCTCGCCCAGCTGCTGCTGCTGCTGCTCTCCCCCTCGCTCGTGTTGTTGCTTTGCTCCGATTAAGCCACACTTCAGTCGACTGAATAGACTTTTGGGTCGGTCGATTTTCAGGGGTTGGGGGCTCGCCGGAGTTAAGGAAGAACCACCCGCAGCGGGGACGGGGGCTCGCCGGAGAGGTACCCCACTATCTATCTTAGGGTTCAGGTTGGGGGCGGGGGGGGGGGCTATAGGGTTGGCCGGGGCGGCGGTGGCGAGTTGTTTCGGGGCGGCGAGGCGGCGCTGGGGCTGGCGGTTCGGCCGGTGGTGGCTGGCGGCTCAGGGGGGTGCAGGTTGAAGATGAACTGCAGGACCTCCCTAAACTACATGTCAAGTGCCTCTCTGCTACCATTGCGTTTAGTTTCGACAGTAGCATTCAGATTCCACAGTAAATTTCAGTTTCGACAGTTAAGTTCAGAGTCAACAATTTTTACCTCATCTGTTGTAGTCAGGTGGTTTTTGGTGATGTTAATTTTACATCCATTTTACATCATCTATTGGAGATGCTATTAGAATCCCACTTGAGATTGATGATGTCTGTCTTGTGCTGCTTCAGCCTTGACGTGTTACGGCTCACCGGAGCTGCTCCAACGATAGAACGATCCATCACAACAGAGCAGTGCCCTGGACGCCGTCTACAGATTCCTCAGATCTTCCTCCACACCTCCGACAGCCACCTCTGCCTCAACTGCTTCAGCGACCAACCCAATGATGCTGAGGTCGACACGGCTACGGCAAAGAGGTTGTACACTTGTTGCATCACTTATTACTATACATTCACATCGATCCATTAGGGCTATTTTGGTTCAAGGGAAAAACGTCGATCCACTGGTTGTTACCATCACTCTAAATTTCTGCATGCTCTCCTTACATAATCTCACCATATTTTTTTCGTATGCATGTCAGATATTGTACATAGTCATGATGAACATGTAGAGAAAAAGAGAAGAGTTTTGCACGGCAATACAATGTCATGTAGACATCGCTCCATGGTGGGTTCAATGGAAAACCCTCCCCACCCCTCTCCAGATTGTAATACAGAGGAAGATATCTGTTCTGAGGCGGATTCAGACGCCGCTGACCACTCCTATTTACCCCCCAAGGTGTTTGCTCTACCTTGGCATGATGATGTTAGTCATATCATGATATGTTGCCTTGCAGTGCCTACTTTTGACATCATATATGTCATCTGCTTAGTTTAGACATGTTCTATAATGCCACCTATTTAGTTTCTATATCATATATGGGAATTATGCAGTCTCATGTCTTTTAGCCAGCCATAATATATGTGAAATTTGCAATGCCATCCTGTTTAACCAGGCATCATATATTTGAATGATATCTTGCCCATCCTTTTCTTCATTACATTTTCATTTGTCGACAATGTTTGTACATTAAACTACTCTTCCTGTGAATTAGCCATTTGGGTGGGAGATGGAAAATTCTGGAGTGAAAACAAGGCCTTCAGAGCAGACAGTGCTACATGTCGAAGCAGATCTCTTGTTGGGTCCCGATAGCTCCTCAGAGATGGATTCGGAGATAGATGACCAGTCCTATTCCCCCACTGAGGTGTATGCTCTAACTTGGCACGGTTATACTGCTCATATCATGCATACGGTGCCTTGCATTGCATAGTTTAGACATCATATACACAATATTCAACACCATGTTCTTAGTTCAGACATCATATCGAATGCCCTCTGTTTAGCATATAAATCACATATGTGAATTAAATGATGCGATCCTGATTACTTAGATAACAAGTAGGTGAATTATGTCATGCGATCCTGTTTAGTTATTCATCATATCTTTGAATTATGTTATGCTATGGTATCCAGTTTAGATAGACATCATATATGTGAAATTATGTCATGCTATCCATTTTAGCTAAACAATATACATGTCAACTATTTCATGCCCTCTTTTTTCCACACTATATATTGCATCTGTCTCTCATACAATGTCTGTACATTCAACTATGTTTCATGTTTATCAGCCATTTGAATTGGAGCGGGTGATGCCAGTATATAGCGGACTAAAAACACGGTCTTAAAATAAAACAGTGCTACCTCTTGGTGGAGATAGCACCCCGGTTGTACATGCACAAGAACCAGCCCTACCACACATAACCCAAACTCTCGCAGATTGTACCCCTACTGCGATGGACAGAAAACCAGCTTCACCCAATCTAACCCCAACCCCAGCCGATAGTAACCCAGTTCCTGTTGACACAGCACCATCTCCACCATAGAGGTCCCAAACAAGAGTAGTTAGTAAGGCAGCTCTAGTGCCCAAAGGGCTAGTACTATCACGACGAACCCCAACTCCACCAGTTAGTACGCATATTCCTGTGGAGGAAGCACAACCAGCTAGTCGTAGTTTAGCATCTATCGCATTTGATGTTGTTAAATCATATGTGCGTATCTTCCCATCTTGGAAATATTATACTGAAGATGAAGGAAAATGCCAGTTGCAGGTGTTTGTCCAGGAGTTATGTGTAAGTAATGTTATTCATGGCAATTACTTTTCTTCGTCCCATACATCCTACCTCCATGATGGTTATAATACAGCAAATTTTCCCATTTTTCTCTATAGAGAAGGACCGATTTGGAAACTCAGGATGAGGTAACCTGTGCTAATACCTCTGCTATCTTCAAGAATGCTTGGTGGCAGTATCGGAATTACCTGAAGAAAACGTACTTCACCGGCAAAGAAACTCGTCAAATTCCCTTACGTTCTCCTGAGACACATTTACTGGACGATGACTGGGAACGCCTTGTTCTGTACTGGTCCCAAACCAAGAATGTGGTAAGGTCTATGAGCTCATTTTCTATTTTTAAGTATTATATTCTTCCGTCTTACTATACTATGTTCATGTAGAACAAGTGCCTAAACCTGAAGAACAACTATTCTAATTTAAGATTCCATTGCTATCATAGTTCAAAAAAGCGCTAGGCGTTAATTGTGCATTTTGCCACCGCCTTGTGCTTTACTGGCCAAAGCACATGCTTATGCGCAGTTATGCACAGATTATGCGTAGTTATGCGCAATGCGTTTTGCCAACGCCTAGAGCCTAGGCGCGCTTCAGCGCTCGCTTAGGCGCGTCTTTTTTAACTATGATTGCTTTGCTCTTGTATCATTGTATTTACTCATACAAACTTATTTTTAAATTGAAGGATCCAATCGAAACTCCAATGGCACAGCAGGTATGTTCATGCATGTTTCTTTAACGGGTTTGCTCTTATCAATAGCTCTGTTGATTTCAATTTCAATTGTGTATACAGTTGACTTTCATATCATGCACATTACTAGCATCACAATAGAGCCAATAGTGTTGTTGTACATGTAGACCCATGGTACCCATCTAAAATCTTGTTGTGCCGTGTAGTTTCCCACGCTTTGTATTCTTTCACTGTTGCTTTGTCTTGAACTGATATGATTTGAACCGTGTCTCTATTTTGATTTGGCAAGACAATGCAGTGACCATAGGACATAGATATATGTTTGTTTGATGCTTTTATTATGTACTAGTACTTGGAAATAGAACACTTGGTAGTTTAATCCTGTCCACCTTACTAATGAACTGGTTCACCGAAATGAGTTTCATATACTAGTACATGCTAAACTTGTTATGTGTCTGCTTGTTTCTTCTTTTAGAATGCTGACAGAATATTGGGGAAGAGTGCCTTATTAAGCAATGGTAAAGGAAGTAATTCAGATAAGGTTCGGGATAGTGACACATCCTTGTTGGTCTCCAACAAAGCTAATAAAACAGCTAAGGAAGACTATCTTGAAGACAGCGAGACAACCCCAAAGTCCTGTCTTGGTTTAGTGTTTGAGTTACTGGCCACTACCGCTTGCACAAGCTATTCAAACTCACTGTCTGAATCAGTTCGGTTTCTTGAGTCTCAACTACAAGATGAAAGACATCGATCAGCTGTGTTGCGACAAGAAGCGGAAGGACTGCGGAAGTCCCTGGAGCATTCAGATGCATACTTTCTGGTGCAACAGCAAGCGTTGGAGGATTTTAGTGCCAAACGGGACAAAGATAA